>NW_025777616.1:0-80339 GCF_021130785.1 Homalodisca vitripennis | reverse complement strand
TTTTGAATTAGTGCTGGCAATCCTTGGATTTACGCCGTTAGCGAATGTTATTGTTTCTTATAGATAACCCAGATAAAAACAACAAGCTGTTAACTAAATGTGAGATTTGAATTAAACTTATTCATAGTGTATAAAATAATTATAATATATCAGGTATATGTTTAAAAGTTAACTGGCAATATATGAATCCATTGTACACTTACGTTGTAGTACCATAAATTGTATTAGAGTTTTGCTATAAAAACCTTGCATGAGGTTTCTACATAGACATAAATGAATTATGTGATGGTGCTCTCCAATCATAGAATTAGGCTGAGCGTCATAGAAGCGTACCACTTAGTAAACTCACACGATTTCTCTTTGGTCATTGTCGATGTAAAATTTTCTTTCATGTATGATTATCCGTCTACAGGATATCTCGTAAATGAAAAAAGCTATATAGTTTGACATTTGCCGTCAAAACTCAGCGAAGGCCTGTTACATAACACGTAACAACTGTGAAGAATATTATTTAAAATATTTTTTGCTAATTTCATTTTTTTAAGGAGTCTGACTCGCTCCCCTAAATCTTTAAGGACCAAGCAAAAAAACAAATAAGTCTATATAGTATAGTGTCAATTTCCAATATATTATTCGTTGGTAGTACAGAAATATTTAAAAAGTAAATAAGGAATATAAAAAGAAAGGGAATTTTAAATCTGATGCCGTAACACTATGAACTCATCCAGTGTGGTATATAAACCGAGTTGCTGCGAAATTACAATGCTCATGTTGTGACATGGATGGTGCTGGGGATTATTCCCAGGGGACACCACAGAAGTTATAGCCGCGAGCCTTGAATGTTTTTTCTCACCTTAGGCTGACAACAATAGAACCTCCCTAGAGCCAGGTCAGATGAGTAAATGGGACAATCAGGAAAAAGGTTTATTGTCAAACGTTCAGGAGCTTGAAGGATACGCCCTAACATACAGAGAGACGGGTGGCGGGAAAGTCCTTCTAAATGTAACTCGTATTTTTCTGAATACGCCTGCCTTAAAGTTAAGCTGAACTTTGAACCTCCATATCTCGACTATGAATGGCACAGCACAGATCCAAGTGTCCACAGACGTATCACAGGGGAATGAAGGTTAACACACACTCACAAATAAACTTTTAATTTAGTAAAACTACACTGAAGGTGACTTAGGACTTCAACTGGAAACCATAAGACTACCAACTTTTCAGAGCGTGGATATGTGATATTTTCTACCGCTGATACTGCTCCGTTTATCTTGGAAATTATATTGAGAAATACCTCCGTCAATGATTTTTTTTCACAAAGCGTATTTCATGTCATGGTTGCTAATTAATAGTTACAATAGTGTTAAAAGCATTTATTTCATATGAAGGGCTCAGGGGAAAAGAAGGGGGCAAGTCAATTTTTTTTTTTTTTTAGTTTGCTATACCAGCGGATAGGTCAGATAAGTAGCTACCTCGTGTAAAAATTATACAGGAGAAGAAAGAGGCTAGTTTAGTTTTAAAATCTTATTTAAAAAATATGCCATACAAGGTTATAAAGGATTAAGTCCTGCGCGCTTCAGGCTAAGAAGGGGGCAAGTCAGCTGGCGAAGTAAACAGGTAAACGTTCTGCAATCAGGCTTTTCGTATCTGAAATAATTATTGTTTCTCCCATATTTATCCGTCATTGTAAGTGATTATGAGGATATGTTTGAATGTTTCTGCCCTCCTCTGGTGTAATAGTGTTCGTTGCAGTTTTAAAATCTTTTGTGGTAAATAAATGGGAGAGTGAAAGTGAGTATGAAAGCAAAGTTTCAGTGAAATGAAGTGAAAAATACGAAGAAGAGAAAACAATTTGGACGTTTTAAGTGATTGCATTAAGAAGTTGAACCTTCAGCAGAGCCATCCGTCTCCCAGGGCCTGATTGCCAATGTAACAGCATCTCAAATGCTTTGAAAATTTCCCACAACTTTGCCCGGAAAAGTATTTTTGTTGAATTTTAAGTAATTTAATGAAAGTTCTGTTGACGAACACAATACTTATCTTTGTGGGCTTATTTCTGTGCAAACAAATACAAAAACAGGCGCCCTCGTTTAAGCAGAAGATGAAGCTAATTTTTCGTGATGCAACCTATTCTTACAGAGTCATGATTTTTTGTGTGATGAAACAGTAAAGCGAAGTACAGTTTTGCCAGCAAGCATTACGATCAATTCCACGGAATTTGGAAAGAAAAAAACTACAAAATCCTCCCTAAGTAGTCTTAAAAAAGAAGGTAAGTCACACAGATACGCGGTCGAGGTAAGCACAATGTAAAGGCCTAATAAACTTTTCAGAAGAAGCCAAAACAAAGCTATATTAGAACATATAGGGTCTTTCAAGGGCAGAAAAGGCCACTACAACCTGTCACAGTCCAACTAAAAAGATTTTACCAGAAGAATTAAACATAAAAAAAATGTTTGATATGTTCTGTAATTAAGAAGCATGAAAATATAAAAGTGTCAATGAAACATACCGTCACAAATTTCTCCACAGAAATTTTTGTTTAATATATCTTTTGGCTATCCCCCGCATGGACACTTGTGGCACATGCGATGAGTAACATTGCAGAAATCAAAAAATCTTAAAGAAGCAGAAAAATTACATTTAAATTGTAAATTACAGACACCGATCAAAATAGAGCAAAAGGATATACTGAACTAAAACGCTTGCGTATTGAGACCACCAGTTTCAGAAGAAGAAAAGCTGAAAGGTTCTAATGAACGAAAAAGGGATTGCAAAGCACATTAGCAGAAAAAATGAAAACAATGAGGCAATTTGCTTTGATTTCCAGAAAAAATCTGCCAGTCCCCAACTTGTCGACAAATGATGTGTACCTATAGACGCCAGCTGTCAGTTTATACCTTTTAACATTCACATTTTTATCCCACTGTGAACCAGCGTATTTTATACGTATCCACAGACTGTTGGTATCAAAGTGCAGTGACGAGGTATGCTCCATGATTCACGATTTTGTATTATAAACTTTCTAGATCCCCAATGTTAGACGACTGCGCATTTTTTTGGCGATTCATGGGGAGGCCAAAACTAGAACTGGAATGTTTTTAGATTCCTTCACCAACTGGTACATGAGACAACACAGAATTTGATTAATCCATTGGTTTGTTTCCCCATAAGAAGGTCCACTCCTACATGGAGACATGATCAAGAAATATGGGATTTATTAAGCAAAAGACTAGAGTCCGTAGCTACCAAGCCAATGGGCAGAAATTTTGTTCAGGCAAGCCAGGGTTGAATCCTCGACCCTTTGACGTTGTTGACGTAAAGCTTCAAAATGTTTCCGAACTGGTCAGGACTTCTCAATTAGCATGTAATGTTTTAAACAAGTGCCACCTTCCAAATTCCAGGCCAATAAGAGAACTTAAGATAACCCTGGAACTCATCCTCGTTTCATCTATTCAATCGAAGCTCCTACAGTGGGCATCTTTGATTCTGCAGTGGTTTTTTTTTTTTTTTTTTTGGTAACCCGACAAGTGAAAAAAAAAAACGACAGGAACTTGGCAACCAACGAAATTCAATTCTTTTCACAGATTATCATATAAATGAAGGTAGGTCGTTATAACGTTTATTAATTTAAGAAGGCTTAGTATTCAGAATAAGGTGTGTTTGAGTGAAAGGCTCGAATGTTATCGTTGCTCTTAATATCAACAAAAGACGACAATAATATTCTATTTAAACACAGTATTATTTTTATTTTTTTATGAACTGTAATTTTTCCTATGTATCTTCGTAATAAGAAATTAATAAAGAGTAGGATACTGGAGAGGGAGGGATAATTGTAGAAAACATTCTGAAACCACCTCATTTGAAATTTTTTCAAATGTAAATGGTTAGTTGGTTAAATTAAAAATTTGTTATTAAAATAAAGAATATAATGTAATTAATTGTATTCATTTATATAAATTGAATTGTAATTAATTTACAATCTCTACATTACAGGTTTTTTTGTTAACATTTATTAGATTTGATACCGATTAACCCAAGGCAAAGTATGAAGATAGTGAAGCACTATGTCTCAGGTTCTGCAGAAAGAAGAAGCTAGAGAGTAACTAGAAAACTTTGCCAAAACAAGTAGTAGTAAGCTGAGAAAGTTGCAGAATGTCCATGAATATTTGAGTTTTTGTAAAAGATTTATTATAACAATTAAAACAGGTGTTAACAAAAAATCCACTTTGTGTAGTAGATGACTCTAACCTCTTTATTTTTCACCTGGACATCCATTTATTTTCTATGACTTCACCACCCCCCTTTATAGACGTGGTAAATATGGAGTTTATAATAACAATTTATGTTATTTTTAAAAAAAATCAAGGAAGGTAAGAACAAGCTTAACCTATAAAATTTTGTAGATTTAAGATAAAACTGTATAAAGAATCTAAAAAAATTAAGAAAACTCAAATTTTATATAGAGAATTTCGATCTTAAAACTTAAAAAATGCAGTTTCCCTGTAAACATCTACAAATAACTGGACTTGCCCCCTTCTTCCCCTGAGCCCCTTCATATGATACTGTATTTGACTAATATTATAACCAATAGAAAATACTAGAATATATTTATAATTTTTTGTAATTAAGGAATATTTCTGCGAATATGATTTCGTAATATGAGCGAAAACCCTGGCTAAAATTGACATTCCTAGAAAAAAGAAAAAAAACTGTTCTTAACGCAAACATCTTTTTAAGTTACGAAATCGTTTTACTGATTACAATGCAAAGTCCTTATTCTCAGTTTCGAAGAAGTGAACGAAAAAGCCATTAATTTAAACGGTTTAGGTGTTTTTTAAAAAATTTCAATGGCAATTACTCTATACGGCATAAGTGATGTCTAAGCTATAAATGTTTTAAAGCTATAATTTACAAAATTACAAATGTTATTTATTTTGAATACAACATGTGTGAAATAAATGGACACACACAGTCGATACGAGGGTTGAGGGTATAGCTTTTCGGAATATGGAATTTAATTGTATATATAATAGAAGAGGGATTTTGGAGATTAATAAATAAAGATCTCAGGTAGCTACGTAGTTTATAAGATACATTTTTAAAAACTGTTTCCATACTACATTTCACCTACTTAATATAATCTTCCAAAATTAATACTTAGGCGCAAGACAACCAATTATGTGTAACTATTTGTCCAGATTAAACAAACGTTATTTGAATGAATGTTTAGTTACATTTCCAGAATAGAGGCACGTTTGGTAACGTTCATTGACCAAGGTTATTAGAGTAAAACAATAACAAGTATTATACAGGTGTCTTTTATAAATATTAATTTATAGCTTTAATAAGTTTCGTAGGTCCATCACTTTTATATAAATAAAAAAAACTAGAATTGTTTTGACAAATATCGGTAACAAATGAGGGTTGACTGAAAATGGCTAATTTAGTTTTTCCACCTCGTTTGGCTGAACGGTGATATCACATCGCTTACGTGTCTGACGTTGTAAATAATGTTTTAAAACAAAACAGTTATTTTTGATAAACTTAATACTAAAATATTATTTTTTTACCTCATTTCTAACTTCTTTTATAATATTATTTATTATTAGACCAACCATAACTGCAATCGGGCTATAATTATAACCCGCACTGAACATAGTTTTGACGCTGGTGATCAATTTCGATTTTGAAGGAAAGATTTCATCAATTTTACAGAACTCAAAGGCTGTTTGCTTATACTCGTAAATGCTTGGGGTTATATAAGTAAACTAAACATAATTTCCACGGTTATATCTACAATCATAAAAACCATCGGTCCAATTTTCGTGGGGTAACATTAGGAACACTTAATAAATGAATCCAGCTTATATGTTCCCCACAGTAAGTTCACATATAAATTACTAATATCCATGTGAAACAACAGATTTAAATGTTCGGAAATAATTTCTGTGTTTTTTAACAGTTCTATAATTATATGCAAAATTCAATGTAATTTTGCAGCACACCTATCGGAGAACCACCGAACAAAGACACGAAGTGTGGTGTCAGAGAGAGCTACTAAAGAACCAGGACTTAACAAGTGAGTATCTTGTATTGTTTATATAGGTCATAGTTTTCTGCTCTCACTATCTATTTGGTATCTTAATTACGTAGTTTACATCCTGGTATTATAGACAATTGGGTCACAGCAAATGATAAGCACTAAGACCCACTCCATATACTATTCGGTTTACAAATACATACATAAAACATGTTAATCAACTATATTACAAAAAATTGTAACGTGATGCGAAAATCGCGCTCGTTAAACAGACACAATTTCTTTCGTTGATCTTTTAAATATTTTTCATATCTTCCTATAGGGATGATTACTTATGGTAATAAAAATAAAATCCCATTGGTATTTTTCTTCCCGTAAAAGGCTATGGCTGTATGTTAATTCTTCTGTAGCTAAAGCGTCCATGCAGAATTTAAAAATGCCTAATATTTCCCAGGAATATTGAAGGATCTGAAAGAATTTTAATTCTGATTTAAAATAGAATCATATCATTTTTTGTAAGAAAACCATTTGAGTTGATATATGTCTCACAATTATCGTTCCTGGTAATTCAGTAATAGCAAATAAACATTAAGAATGAGTTCAAATTAGTGTATAATTAAACTGACTATTAAGTAACCATGCCAACCTAAATTCTGATTTCAAAAAGCTTACATGTAATAATTAATCTTTATTATAATAATTGCCAATTGCGCAGTGTCATGTGTACAACGGGTTATTCCAGCGAGCGAGCGCGAGAGAGTCAACTTATCGGTCATGCAACGTCGAGCGTTGGTTGCCACTGGGATGGGTGACCGCTGGGCGGTCTTTGTCCTTGCACAGCAGTCCCCCTTCAGCCCGTCCATTGTTTGGTGGTTTCGGAAGTCACCTCTAAACCGTTGGTCCGCAGATAAAGTATCTCAAAGACTGTCTTCCTTAGCCATAACATCGCCTGGTAAAATCAAAAATAATTTACTTTAACTTTAACTATAAACATTAACATCGTAACAGTTTAGAAAACATACATTATTACATACGACTAACTTACTGGTTGGGCGCACACTATTTTCGCATGTAACAATATTCTTAACCTAATCTGACTTATAAATCCATTTATAAAAAACCTCCTACGTTAGTATTGGGAATTATATAATGTATGAAGAAAACCCGAGAATTTGCTTGCAGAATTTTTACTTTTTTTGGATGATTTTGTTTAATATAATTTCTAGTTTAGTATAGATACAAGGTTGCTTTACCATGAATATTGTAGTGTAACAAAATAAACCAAACAGCGTAAATTAAATAAATTACAGATACTTGTAAAGCTGTCTTCCTACTAAAATGATCTGTTTCATAATATTTCACTAATTTGTCTACATCACACAACAATAACACGATTCAAATATAAAACGATAGATCTATACTCACACAATCAATAATCGAATTGTGTTACGGACAACTCTTCTATACTAAAGGTATGTCCTTAATGCAAAAAGATGAGAAAGTGAGAACAGATTTGATTTTGAGTATGTTTTATATCTGCACAGGACCTAACAAACATTCCAAGAAATATTTAATTTTCCAAGAAACTGGTGTTTAGTTACCCTGAATATGTTTTAATGATCCCTATTACTTGTGAAGAGTTAAAAAGAATTTCCTGTTGTATATTCCATTTTCATGAACATTCTAAAAAACTATCTGGTATTTTCAACTGCGGTAATCTTTTGAGTAAACCATTTAGGCTGAATATGTAAATTTAGATTTTCAACATAAAAAACTATCCTTTGAATGTATTTTATTTCTTAGTCCAGCTAATCCAAAAACATTTCATGATCTAACATTAATCATACCGAGTTTGATCCGGTATGTTACATCAGAAGATATAAGAATTAAAAACATTTCAAACGATAAATAAGAGTTAGTATAATTACTCGTATAAGAGATAAAACTTTCTGTTGTATAGTAAAAAATAATTCTTGTATAATGCTTCATTTATCTTTGTTCAGTATAAAGTTGTCTGTGATAGCGAATAATGTTATTCATTCGAATAAGTATAGTCAGTGTATAACTCTTGTCTTTGTTAATTAAAAAATAAATAATGTATAAAAATTAATTACGAAAAATTAATCATTGTCTTACTTTAAACCGTAGCAAGGTAAAAAAAACTCCCGTAATGACAGTTTAATATTTATAATGCTGCTAAATCACAGTAAATGACAAGGGATTTAAAAATTGACCTTTTTCATCGATTTTTTTCCGGATTCGTAAAAACTTTTGACTTTGAGGGCATTTTGCGGTAAACCGTTAGAGATACGACAAAAAGTGACTGGACCTTTCTTTTTTGGAAATTTAATTTTGTCTTTTCGATTGGCCCTCAGATTTGATCTACGACCTATGGTTTAGCCAGGAATGAGCTCGGGAGAAAAGTCTGCACTGGTCAGCTATCTTGAACTGTTTAGTATAAACGTAATAAAAACCGACCTTAAGGCAGTATTTTAAGTGGAACAGGGGGTTTAATGTCACCAGGAGACTATCAAGTCAAGGTGAGAAATTCCCGGGGGGGGGGGGTGATTAATGTTAAGGGAGTTAAACATCAGGGGTTTAAAATTCGTCAGGATATTGTCTGGTCATTTGAACAAATTCCCAGGGGGGTTAACGTTACCGGGGGATAAGACTCCGGGGGGTTATCTGGTCATACCAGGAACTTCCCAGGGGGGGTTAAGAGATTTGGTGACTGGTCAAATTCGGACATGAGGTCATGCCAGGAAATTCCCTGGAGGGGTTTAATGTTACCACGGGGGTTAACACATCAGGGGGTTGAATGTACTCAGGAGGTTATCAGGTCATACCAGGAAATCCCCGGGGGGGGTTAATATTACCGGGGGTTAATGACACACTTGGGCCTATTTTAGAGGGTGTTGTGTCTGTGAACATAATAAAATCTTTCTCTGTCCCTATCTACTATTGACGCTTAACTAACGCTCAGCCGAGTTTCTAATGTGGAGTTGTATTCACTCGTTAACGTAGCAAAGCAAGTGCAAACTGAATCTGGAATGAATTACACCAATATTAGTCACATAATAATTTAAAAAACTCCAAAAATTGCCAATCTAACGACAAATATTTAGCTATTTATAGCGTTTTTTCTGCTAATTAAAGGACATACAACAAATAGTCATACATTACCTTTTTTGTAGAGCCCAATCAAATTATAGCCATAAAAGATTTTAGATTTAAGGTAGACCTAACCGTTTTTTTGGCCGCAATCGACTGCTAGAAACAAAGATAAAAAACATAAATAAAGAAATATTTACATTTATGTAGACCGAACCCAATGGAGATAGAGCAAAAAATCACTGAACCTTTTTTGTAGATCGCATTAATTAGTATTAAAATCAAATATTTTAGTTGGGTGCTACAAGAAAAAATTTTGTCCGCAATAAAGCCCAGGAGAACAAAATCCTCACGTAAAACTAAAAAAAACGATACTTTAAAAACGCGTAATGCGGCCAAACCGTTGATGATAGGCAAAAATGTTACTGAACCTTTTTTGTAGATCACGCGATTTTACTAAATCCCAATGAAAATTATGTTTTGAGCTACGACCAACCGTTTAGGGCCGCTAATCGAGCCCGAAAGGTAAATTTTTGGGCGAAAAATTCAAAAATATTTTAATGTAATCGGCGTTTTGGCGGCCGAAACCCAAGGAGATGGACGCAAAAAGTCACTGGAACTTTTTTTGGAGATCTCATTCTTCATTCCTGACTATGAAATTTTCTCGTCAGATCGAAGCTAGCTCCAACGGTACGCCCGCTATCGGGCTTCAAGTGGATGCCTGCAAGGCCCAAACAGGGGTCACTTCGCGAATTTTTTTGAGGTGTTCTAAAGTAAAAAATTCCCGGTTTTTCAGACTTTTCCCGGTGGTTTGAAGACTCCAGCTACGTGTGTGCAAAATTTGGTGTTTTCCAGCACTTTAAGAATTGGTTTAGAATGTTGTATGCACCTATCAGTGAGTGGTGTCAGTCAGTCAGTTACACATGGCGGCTGTATATAATAGGGACTCGGCCTTCTCGGCTCTCTCGCTGGGGGCTTTACGCCCCCAGGCCCCCATGATGTAAGCTTGCAAATTCGGGGATAAAGCGGAATTCGGTGACTGTTTAAGTCCGGACATTAAGTAAAGTACAAGGGATTTAAAAAATTACCCTTTTTTCATAGATTTTTTTCAGGATTCGTAAAAACTTTTGACTTTGGAGGGCATTTTGCGGATTTAACCGTTTAAGTTACGACAAAAAGTGACTGAACCCTTTCTTGTCGGAAATTTAATTTTATCTTTCGATTCTGGTGTCCGATTTTAGCTACGACGTCTGGCTTAGCCAGTACGGAGCTGTGGAGAAAGGACAGCACCGGGTGGGCTATATGTTGAATTGTTTGTTGTAAATATAAAAAAATACCAACCCTGAGTCATTATTTTTAAAGTTTTTTAGGGTGTTTAATTTGGCTCAGAGGTTTATCTTGTCAATGCCAGGACATTCCCGGGGGGGGGACTTAATGTTAAAGCGGGGTTAAGACATCAGGGGGTTTAATTTAGTTCAGGATATTTTTCTGGTCAAATGAATAAATTCCCGGGGATGGTTAATGTTACCAAGGGGTTAATGACACACGTGGGCCTATTTTTAGAGGGTGTTGTGTCTTTGAACATAATAAAAACACTCCTGTCCCTACACTAACTATCGAAGCTTCACTAACGCTCAGCCAACTCCCAAAGTGGAAGGGGGGTTTAAATCACTCGTTAACGTAGTAAATACAAGGTCAATCTGGAAACCGCATGAATCGCACTTATTATAGTTTGCAAAATTTAAAACACCTAAAAGTAACGACCGAAAGAATTTGTCATTTAGAGAGCATGTATCAGGCTTACGGAAAGATAAACGATAGAAAGCTGCTGAACCTTTTTTTTTAGAATCCTATCAATAGCTAGTTACAAAAAAATTTACATTTTAAGGTAAGGGGCTAACGGTTCGGCCAATATCGAACCCAGAAGGTAATTTTTTGAGTGAAATTTTTAACATAATCACGTTTTACCGCTAAACCATGGAAGATTAGTAAAATTGTCACTTGACCTTTTTTTGTAGATCACATTATTTCCTAAATCCAACCATTGATTTTATTTTGACCTCCGACCAATGGTTTCGCCGCTATCGACCTCAAAAACAAACTTTTCACCGTAAAATATTACAAAAAAATTGCACATAATCACGTTTTTTTTCTTTCGGCCAAACAATTCAAACAGGTCAAACATTGCCCGGCGGTTTTGTCGCTTAAAAACCACACGAGATAGGACAAAAAGTCCACTGGACCTTTTTTGTAGTTCACTTCCATTCCTGACCATGAATTTTATTTCGTCCAGAATCCGAGCTAGCTCCAACGGCTCGCCCGCTATCGGGCTTACAAAGAAATGCCTACAGGGGTAAAGAATGCGCGATTTTTCTAGAATTTTTTTGAGGGATTTAAAAGGTAAAAAAATTTTTCCCGGTTTTTCAAGACTTTTCCTGTTCGGTTTACACGGGCAAAAGGTACCCGCGTGTGCCAAAATTTTCCAAGTTTTCCAGTACTTTCTAGAAACTATGTTTAGAATTTGTATCTATACAATCAGTGAGTCCAGTTTACACATGCCGGACTGTATATAATATAGGAATAACCGTTTAGAGATTACAAGCATAAAAAAGTGAAATGGAACCCTTTTCCTTGGTCGAAAATTTTTGATTTTTTCTTTTCGATTATGCCCATCAGATTTAAAGCTACGAGAACCTAATAACTTTAGGGCAAAGTACAGAGCTTAGGACAAAGGCTGCACCTTGGGCAGTTTAAAAATAATCAAATCACGTAAAAACTTAAAAAGATCAATACTTTTAAAAAAAAACGCGTTTTAATGCAGCCAAACCGTTTGAGGATAGGGCAAAATGTTTTACTCGAACATTTTACTTGTAGATCACGCAATTTCCTGAAATCCTTTAAAAATTTTGTTTTGCGCTACGACCAACCGTTTAGCCACTATTCCGAGCCCGAAAGGTAAAATTATTTCATGCGAAAAAATTTTTCCCAAATATTGTTCACTTAAAAACACACGTTTTTAAAAAAATAAAAAAAATTACGGCCAAACCAATGGGAGATAGAGTAAAGAGTTACTGGCAACATTTTTTGTAGATATAACCTCATTTCCTAAACTCCAAACTTCTGTCTTATTTCGTTCGACCCACCCCGTCGCAAATGGTTTTTCGCCGCTATCCGATGCCGCGAAAACAAAAGTTTCCACGTAAAAAATTATCAAAACAATTGCAACATAATAATCCACGTTTTTCGGGTTTTTTCTTTTTTTTTCCGGCCGAAACCACTGGAGATAGAGCAAAAGGTTTACTGGACCCTTTTTTCTGTAGATCCGCGCGCTATTTGCACCTAATTTGATGGGTCAATCAGATTTGAGACTAACGACCTAGCTAACCGTTGCCGGCCAACTAATCTAGGCTCGAAACTTTATTGTAAGCAAAAAAAATCTCCTTGGAATTGTCAAACATTCCCGCGTTAAATTTGTCGCTTAAACAAACCACATGAGATTAGGACATAAAAGTCACTCTGGACCTTTTTTGTAGTTACACTCTGTACTTCATTCCTGAAACCCATGAGATTATTTCGATCAGAATCCGAGCTAGCTCCAACCGGTTCGCCCCCCGCTTATCCGGGGCTTACAAGAAAATTGCCTTACAGGGGTAAAGAATGCGCCGATTTTTCTAGGAATTTTTTTTTTGAGGCAGGATTTTGTAAAAGTAAAAAATCCCGGTTTCAAGACTTTTCCCTGTCGGTTACAACGGCAAAAAGGTACCCGCGTGCCAAATTTCAAGTTTCCAGTACTTCTAGAACTATGTTAGAATTTGTATCATACATCAGTGAGTCAGTTACACATGCGGCTGTATAATATAGGACTCGCCTTCGGCTCGCTGGGGGCTACGCCCCCAGGCCCCCGAAGTAAGTGCTTAAAATTCGGGGATAAGAGGAAATTCGGTGACAGGTTAAATCCGTAAATTAAAAATTAGAATTTGTTGATTTTTTTATCCAACTTAACAAAAGTTTTGACTTTAAGGGAATTTTGTGACTTAACCGTAAGAGATACGAGAAAAAGTGACTGGACCTTTCTTGTCGGAAATTTAATTTTGTGTTTCGATTCAACTCTCTGATTTGATCTACGACCTATGGTTTTGTCGGTACGACGCTTGGAATAAAAGTATGCACTGGTCAGCTGTTGTGTAAACAGATTTAGTGTAAATAAATTAAAAACTACATTTATCAGATTATTAAGTTGATCAGGGAGTTTAATTTAATCAGGAGTTCATCAACCAGGAAATTACCCGGGAGGGGGGTTAATGTTATCGGGGGTTATAAGAACGCGTGGTACTTTTCTGGGAAATGTGCATCTGTGCTACGAGAACATGTGAACAGTAATTTTTATCAAAATAAAACGTTGATCAGGGGGTTTAAATTACTTCGGAAATTATCATTCCACGCCAGAGTTTTGACAATGAACTAATATTTCAATAAATAAAAAAAACTAAAACACTCTGTTCCTATCTACTATTGAAGCTTCGCTAACGCTCAGCCAACTCCCGATGTGGAGGGGGGTTTTAGTCACTCGTTAACGTAGTAATACAAGGTCAATATGGAACCAGCATGAATCGCACTAATTATAGTTGCAAAATTTAAAACGCCTAAAATTGACGACAAAGAATTTGCCTTTTAGAGCATTTACCAGGCTTACGGAAAGATAAACGACAGAAAGCTACTGGACCTTTTTTTAGATCCTATGAATAGCTACTTACAAAAAGTATTACATTTAAGCTAGGGCCAACAGTTCGGCCACTGTCGAGCACGAAAAGTAAGTTTTTAAGTGAAATTTTCAATATAATCATGTTTTGCAGCTAAATAATAGAAGATAGAGTAAAAGATCACTAGACCTTTTGTGTAGATCGCATTATTTTGTATTAAAATCAAATTTTTTATCTTGGCTAGAACTAGGATTTTGTCTGAAATAGAGCCCAGAAAACAAAATTTCACGTAAAACTGAAAAATCGATACTTTATAACGCGTAATGCGGCCAAACCGTTGAGGATAGGGCAAAAAGTTATATGACCTTTTTTGTAGATCACGCTATTTACTAAATCCCATTGAAAATTTGTTTTGAGCTACGACCAACCGTTTAGCCGCTATCGAGCCCGAAAGGTAAATTTTTGGGCGAAAATTCAAAATATTTTAATCTAATCGCGTTTTGCGGCCAAACCGATGGAGATATAGCAAAAAGTCACTAGACCTCTTTTTGTAGTTCACTTCATTCCTGACCATGAATTTTTCGTCAGATCGAAGCTAGCTCGAACGGTTCGCCCGCTATCGGGCTTACAAGAAAAGCCTGCAAGGGCAAAAAGGGTCCTTTCGGGAATTTTTTTGAGGGGTTCAAAAGTAAAAATATTCGGTTTTCAGACTTTTCCCGGAGGTTTGAAGATACGTGCAGTGCGTGCAAAATTCACGTTTCCAGCACTTCTAGAAGTGGTTAGAATTTGTATACCTATCAGTGAGTCAGTCAGTCAGTTTACACATGCGGCTGTATATATATGGGGACTCGCCTTCGGCTCGCTGGGGGCTACGCCCCCAGGCCCCCATGATGTACGCTTGCAAATTCGGGGATAAGAGAGATTTGGTGGTTTTTTAAAATTCCGACGTGAGGCATACCGGGAAATTCCCTAGGGGGGGGGGGTTTAATGTTACCAGGAGGTTTAATTTACTCAGGAGGTTATCTGGTCATTCCAGGAAATTCCCGGGGGTGGTTAAAGGATTCGGTGTTTGGTAAATGTGATGTACGCTTGCAAATTTGGGGATAAGAGAGATTTGGTGGTTGTTAAAATTCGCACATGAGATCATGCCAGGAAATTCCCTGGGGGGGGGGTAAACGTTACCGGGGGATAAAGACACCAGGGGGTTATCTGGTCATACCAGGAACTTCCCAGAGGGGTTAAGAGATTTGGTGATTGGTAAAATTCAGACATGAGGTCAAGCCAGTATATTCCCTGGGAGGGTTAATGTTACCGGGGGGGTTAACACATCAGGGGGTTTAATTTACTCAGGAGATTATCTGGTCATACCAGGAAATCCCGGGGGGGATTAATGTTACCGGGGGTTAATGACACACCCCAGGCCACCTTACGGGTGTTGGCCAGATTCGGGGATAAGCGGAATTCGGAATTAAATTGGACCCATTTTATTGAATATTTCAGTTTTAATCAAAGTTTTGACTTTAATGATATTTTACGGGTTAACCGTTAGAGATACGAGAAAAAGTAACTGGACCTTTCTTGTCGGAAATTTAATTTTGTTTTTCAATTGTGACCTCAGATTTGATCTACGATCTATGGTTTAGTCGGTACAACGCTTGGCATAAAAGTCTGCACTGGTCAGCTATCTTGAATTGTTTAGTATAAACATAATAAAAACCGACATTAAGGCAGTATTTTAAGTCGAACAGGGGGTTTAATATCAGCAGGAGACAATCTAGTCAAGCCGTGAAGTTCCCGGGGGGGAGATTAATGTCAAAGGGGGTTAAGACATCAGGGGGTTTAATTTAGTCAGGATATTGTCTGGTCATATGAACAAATTCCCGGGTGGGGGGGGTTAATGTTACAAGGGGTTAATGACACACGTGGGCCTATTTTAGAGGGTGTTGTGTCTGTGAACATAATAAAAAACACTCTGTCCCTATCTACTATTGAAGCTTCACTAACGCTCAGCCAACTCCCGACGTGGAGGGGGGGGGTTTTAGTCACTCGTTAACGTAGTAATACAAGGTCAAGCTGGAACCAGCATGAAGCGCACTAATTATGGTTGAAAAATTTAAAACACCTAAAAGTAACGACGAAGAATTTGTCATTTAGAGCATTTATCAGGCTTACGGAAAGGTATACGACAAAAAGCTACTGAAACCTTTTTTGTAGATCCTATTAATGGCTATTTAATTAAATTGTTTAGGTTTAAGCTAGGATAAACGGGTTAACCAATATCGTCTCCAGTAAAAACATTTCCACGTCAAAATGACAAAATATTAGCATTTATTGGCCAAACCGATAAAGATAGGGCAAAAAGTCACTGGAAACCTTTTTTGTAGATGGTCTTATTTTGTATAAAAATTCGCTTCGCTTTTTAATTTACCCTAACTTTAAATATATTCTGCCGATATAGAACCCAGAAAACAAAATTCTGAAGTAAAACTTGAAAAAGCGACACATTTAAATGCGTTTCCCCGGCCAAACCATTAAGGATAGGGTAAAAATTGTTTACCTAGACCTTTTTTGTAGATCGCGCCGTTTCCTAAATCCCATTGAAAATTTGTTTTGAGCTGCGACCAACGGTTCGGCGCCGCTATCGAGCCTGGAAGGTAAATGATTAAGTGAAAAATTGCGATAATTTTACACATAATTGCGTTTTGCGGCCAAACCAATAGAGATAGAGCAAAAAATCCACTTGACCTTTTTTTGTAGATCAATTCATTCCCGACTAACGATTTTCTCTCAGATCCGAGCTACTCTAACGGTTCGCCCGGCTATCGGGCTTCAAAGAAAAGCCTGCAAGAGTGAAAAGTGCGAAAGTTTGCCAATTTTTTTGAGGGGTTTTTTAAAAGTAAAAATATCCGGTTTTCAGGACCTTTTCACGGTGGTTTGAAGGTAAAAGCTACGTGCGTGCAAAAAATTTGGTGTTTTCCAGCACTTCTAAGAAGTGGGTTAGAATTTCGTAAAAAAATTAACCCCCCCCTATCAGTCAGTGAGTTACATATGCGGCTGTATATATAGGAGATAAACAAGCTAGCACTGAGCTCGAAAGGCGATAAAATAATTGTTCTATAAAATAAGATTGATACAATACCGTATGGTTATAAAAAGAAACAAAATCTGATATATTATATGATGAATTAAATAAAACTGTTTAAAAAAAATTAATAATAACCTTTGCTAACGCTCAGCCCAATTCGCGATGTGCTCTATTAGCCACTTACACTAGTCACTGATTTACGAACTAATATAAATTCAATATGAAACTGTTATTAATTGTACCAATTCTATTCGGAAAAAATAAAAAAAACCCTTAAAATTGCCAATTCACAAAAAAGATTTTGCCATTGAGAGCGTATAAACAGGCTTACGGAAAGGTATACGACAAAAAAGCTACTGAACCTTTTTTGTAGATCCTATTAAATGGCTATTTATTAAATTGTTTAGGTTTAAGCTAGGATAAACGGGTTAACCAATATCGTCTCCAGTAAAAACATTTCCACGTCAAAATGACAAAATATTAGCATTTATTGGCCAAACCGATAAAGATAGGGCAAAAAGTCACTGGACCTTTTTTGTAGATGGTCTTATTTTGTATAAAAAATTCGCTTTTTAATTTACCCTAACTTTAAATATTCTGCCAATATAGAACCCAGAAAACAAAATTCCTGAAGTAAAACTTGAAAAAGCGACACATTTAAATGCGTTTTCCCGGCCAAACCATTAAGGATAGGGTAAAATGTTACTAGACCTTTTTTCGTAGATCGCGCCGTTTCCTAAATCCCATTGAAAATTTTGTTTTGAGCTGCGACCAACGGTTTCGGCCGCTATCGAGCCCTGGAAGGTAAATGATTAAGTGAAAATTGCGATAATTTTACACATAATTGCGTTTTGCGGCCAAACCAATAGAGATAGAGCAAAAATCCACTTGACCTTTTTTGTAGATCACTTTCATTACCCGACTAACGATTTTCTCTCAAGATCCGAGCTAACTCTAACGGTTCGCGCCACCGCTATCGGGCTTCAAAGGAAAAAGCCTGCAAGAGTGAAAAGTGCGAAAGTTTGCCAATTTTTTTGAGGGGTTTAAAAGTAAAAATATCCGGTTTTCAGACTTTTCCCGGTGGTTTGAAGGTAAAAGCTACGTGCGTGCAAAATTTGGTGTTTTCCAGCACTTCTAGAAGTGGGTTAGAATTTCGTATACCCTATCAGTCAGTGAGTTACATATGCGGCTGTATATATAGGAGACTCGCCTTCGGCTCGCTGGGGGGCTACGCCCCCAGGCCCCCATTTGGGTGTTGGCTAAATTCGGGGATAAGCGTAGTTCGGTGATTGGTTAAATTCAAAATTTTATGTATCCGTTCATCGAGAATCTTACGGGTCGTAATGCTTCGCTAACGCTCAGCCAAAAGATGTGTGGTGTATAATAATAATCAATTGATGTGGTAGAAGAGTTTAAGTGTTATGTGTTCGTGAAATTTGGAGACAAGAAGAATTTGGTTTTAACCAAAGTCAGAGGACGTATGTATACCATAGTTTAATTTTCCGGATTTTACCCAAACTTTTGACTTTGAGGGCGTTTTGCGGCTTAACCGTTAGAGATACGTGAAAAAGTGACTGGACCTTTCTTGTCGGAAATTTAATTTTATGTTTCGATTCCGTCGTCAGATTTTAGCTGCGAGCTTTGGTTTAGCCAGGAATGAGCTCGGGAGAAAAGTCTGCACTGGTCAGCTATCGTGAATTGTTTAGTACAAACATAATAAAAACCGTCCTTAAGGCAGTATTTTAAGTTGAACAGTTGGTTTAATATCATCAGGAGATTATCTAGTCAAGCCGGGAAATTCCCTGGGGGGGGTTAACACATCAGGGGGTTTAGTTTACTCAGGAGGTTATCTGGTCATACCAGATACTTCCCGGGGGGGGGGTTTAAATGTTACCGGGGGTTAAGACATCAGTGGGTTTAATTTACTCAGGATGTTATCTGGTAATGCAAGAAAATTCCAGGGGGGGTAATGTTAAAGGGGGTTAAGACATCAGGGGGTTTAATTTAGTCAGGATATTTTCTGGTCATATGAATAAATTCCCGGAGGGGGGGTTAATGTTACAAGGGGTTAATGACACACGTGGGCCTATTTTAGAGGGTGTTGTGTCTTTGAACATAATAAAAAACACTCTGTCCCTATCTACTATTGAAACTTCACTAACGCTCAGCCAACTCCCGACGTGGAGGGGGGTTTTAGTCACTCGTTAACGTAGTAATACAAGGTCAAGCTGGAACCAGCATGAAGCGCACTAATTAAAGTTGAAAAATTTAAAACACCCTAAAAGTAACGACGAAGAATTTGTCATTTAGAGCATTTATCAGGCTTACGGAAAGATAAACGATAGAAAGCTGCTGAAATCTTTTTTTTAGATCCTATGAAATAGCTAGTTACAAAAAATATTTTACATTTAAGCTAGGGCTAACGGTTCGGCCAATATCGAGCCCAGAAGGTAAGTTTTTGAGTGAAATTTTCAACATAATCACGTTTTACGACTAAACCATGGAAGATAGAGTAAAATGTCACTGGACCTTTTTTTTTAGAACACATTGTTTCGTATTAAAATGCGATTTTTATTCTACCATAACTTCAAAGGTTTCGCTAACACAGAGCCCAGAAAACAATATCTCACGTAAAACGTAAAAAATCGATACTTTCAAACGTGTGATGCGGCCAAACCATTGAGGATAGGGCAAAAAGTTACATGACCTTTCTTGTAGATCACGCAATTTGCTAAATCCCATTGAAAATTTGTTTTGAGCTGCGACCAACCGTTTGGCCGCTATCGAGCCCGAAAGGTAAATTTTTAGGCGAAAATTTCAAAATATTTTAATGTAATCGCGTTTTGCGGGCGAACCAATGGAGTTAGAGCAAAAAGTCAATGGACCTTTTTTGTAGTTTCACTTCATTCCTGATTATGAATTTTTTCGTCAGATCGAAGCTACCTCCAACGGTTTCGCTTCGCCCGCTATCGGGCTTCAAAGGGAAGCCTGCAAGGGCAAAACAGGGGTCCGTTCGGGAATTTTTTTAAGGGGTTCAAAAGTAAAAAACTCCACTTTTCAGACTTTTCCCGGAGGTTTGAAGACATGTGCGACGTGCGTGCAAAATTTCACGTTTCCAGCACTTCTAGAAGTATGTTAGAATTAGTATGATTATATGTCAGTGAGTGAGTGAGTGAGTTACACATGCGGCTGTATATATATTAGGATTCACTCTAATCGTAGCACCTCGGAGAACCACCGAACAAGGAACACGATGTGAGGCTCAGAGAGAGGACCAGGACCAACAGTGAGTTATTTTTATTTTTCATAGGTTTCTGCTCTCACTATCTCTTGATACCAACAGTACGTAGTTTATCTTATTTTTATCGCCAATTTTTTCAAGCATAAATAACTATACTAATGCATTTATCATGGTTTAAAGTAAATAATAACCTATAAAAATATATTCTTAAAATATTAACGTGATTAAAAGTATACAGAAATTTATGATTGCTAAATTTTTCATCAATTATTATATCTTGCATTGGTATGATTACTATACAAAATAAATCCCACTCGTATGTTCTCCGTAAAAGCTATGGTAATTTTTCGGTTAAATTTGCTTTTGGAATGTTTTTAATTTCCATGTACTTAAAGCGTGCATGCATATTCGGCTTTGTATTTTCCAAGACACTGAACGACATTATGAATTTTGAATCTCGTTTGTGTAATTGATAGAGTCATAGAATCTTTTTAGAAAACAATTTTCTTAGCAATGTGTCATAGCTATTGGGAGCCTTTATTAGTTGAAGCTCTGACCTACATCGACTTACAACCTCAGATATAAGAAAGTTCTCGATCTTTTTAGAATATGACCCCGTTTATCGGATTTTTCAGACATGCAAATCTGTGAAGACATCTTTTTCTAACGGTATTAAACTCCAAATGTAATATAATCTTCATTATAAGGAAATTATAATTTATCCTTCTCAATAAATTTACACCTTTAAGATCTTTAACACATACAGGAAGTTTTGTAGAAAAACACTTGAGCTAATTTTGTCAATTCTCTCTAATACACAATATTAAGTAAATTAAAAAACTGTTCAATATTGTGAGTTAAGCATGTACATAATTACATTAGTGCTTTGTACTTGTAATAAGATTTTTAATTTTTAATAGTTATAATCGTGTAAGTAAAGTGACAATTTATCTTGTATTATTGATTACTTGAATGATGTCATACCATATTTGTTGAATATACAGAGGATTTTAAATACAAATAAACAACAGCGTAAACGATATATCAAACACTCTCCTTATATAATTTATACCATACAAAATATATACTACCGTGTTAGGTACGCAAACAAAATATCCTTAAAATTATATTTTTATTCCAAGTTTGTCTGCTCAGAATTTACGTATTTATAATCAAATAATAAGAATTGAAAAAAGTTTCTGTATTTTGAATTTTGATAAAACACGTGATCTAAACATAAGTAGTTTAATACAGCAGTAAAACAAATGAAACAGCTGAAAAATACCAAACAGTAATCTTTATTAAATTTATAGATTTCCATAGAAACTACAAAGAAAAGTTTTGAGATTTCTTAACAATTTTTTTGGACAGTACAGTTTCCTCTTTCAAAAGTCGTTTAAATCTCAGTAAGTCGGAGAACCACCATCAGAAACAGGATGCGGTGCTCAGGAGCAGGACCGGGACCTACAAAGATGAGTGACTTTATTTACTTTTATTATTAAGAAATCGCAATATCTACTATCACTATCTCTCGTTCCCCAAGCAGTTTATATCATATTTTAGTGACCATTAATCACAGCACAAAACACTGGAACAATTCATATTTAGTGATAATGAGATTACAAAGTAAGCATATCTTAATTTAATATAAACAATTATATATATTTTTAAATATTTATTTCAGACTCACTTATTGCTTTTTGTGTGCTATAGTTATATTTATTTACAAACTCCATTTGTTCATCTTGTGTAGAAGTTACTAAACTTGTATCCTCTGTTATTTTACTCACTCTGAACTCAAAGCGTACAGCAGGAAACAGTTTATTTTTTTTTTCAAGGAACTGAAACCTGTATGCACTTTGGATCTATTAACATATATATCGTAAATTAAGACAGAAATAATATTTAAATAAAATTTTAATCACATGTTTGCCTCTATAGTATGTATAGACAATCACATAAAAGAAAAATTGGTTTAATGTCCGTACTAGTGATGGCGTAAAGAAGCAATGTTGACAAGAGAAAATTAAGGTAAACATATAAAACGTACGTACAGAAACTGTTTAATATCCCTGGAAACATCAAGGGATAGGTAATTTATTGACTGGTTTTTTAAATAATTCTACATCTTTGTGTTCAGTATAAATTCAACTCGTGGCATGTAAGAGAAACATCAGCTAGAATAAGATGCGATGTCCAGTTCCAGGACCAGGTCTTGCAAGGATGAGTTACTTTTATAATTTAGAGATCTAAGTTGTTCTTCGTACTATCTCTCGTTACCCAAAGCAAATTATATCCTAGTTCTAGCAAGAATTAATTACAGCACAAAACATAGGAACAGTTCAAATGTAATGATAATTGAAGTAAATTCCATTTTATTCATTTTGCATATGTTTTCATTTCGTGGTTTTCGCTTTTCTTAGAAATTATTTATTCAATGAAATATTTGGTAATTTATGTGTAAATACAGAAAGAACCTTGTCTTGGGCTGTCTTTAACTCTGTCTGTATCCAAAGTGTGCAGAAAAAATCAATTCACAACTTAGCAATCCCATGTACCAATCTCACTTACACTTTGTATTCGCTCATGTATATCTGCTAAATATTTTAAAACTTATAAGGAGAAATATTTCCTAAATTATTTATAATTGACATTTTTCTGGCAATTATTCAGTTGGATAAATATTCATCTTGAGTAGAAAACAGTTTATGCTTAGTTTTTATGTATAAAACCACTAACTGAATTATGTTTATTTATGATATTTAATAATTTGTTTCAACAGTAATAACCATTTTTGAGATAAATATGGTCTGTGATGTTCAAGTGATTCAATAAGTTACTGACTTTAACACCAGATGTATTTTTCACACTATAAGAATTAAGATAATATATTTAATTAAAGTAATGAACTAATATAAATACCTTATTACATTTCAATGTCACTTTCAAAATTATACTTTCTACAAACTAGAATGAGACGTTGTGATGAAAAACGCCTCGGCTAAAAATGAGAGAGCAATCTGCAGAATTAAACCATTACCGAAGTAATTTTAGTCAACACTTTGGTTACAATAAGATTTAAATAACTGTGGTAATTAATCTCCAGAATTTGCCAGAGAATTAATATTTATTTTTTGTAGGTTCACTAAGTCAACATTTAAGGTCGATAGTTTTTACGCAATTTTAGGTGTACGATTACTTGAATTTAAAAACTTGTACATGCGACGAGTAAAGGTGGTATTTAGATTTGAAAAAATTAAATGAAAATCTTTTTTGCAAATTAAAGGTTATGAACGGTTTCGAGTACTGTATTTTTCTATTTCGGGGATACGCATCCTTAGGAATACATTAGTTAAAATGTAAATTGCATTGAGCATGTATTTATCGAAAGAGACTGTTCTCATATAACTATTTAAAACAAGAACACTCCTCAGTTTAGATATGCTCAGACACCCTCCAGTCATTAAACCTGTATTATTTCACAATGACTTTAATTACAAGGAGGTAGGAGTACGCCAAAACACCTATTACAAAAGCTTCACTAAAATTGCATGCACAATTTAAAGTATACGGCTCATTTTATTATTAAGTTATCTGGAAAACTTTTTTATCCTCCAGCAGACAAAAAAGAAACTTTTTCAGCCTACTGAGTAAAAGGATTTGGTAACGCTCAGACGAATTCTCTTGATGGAAATGCACCACTATAGAACTCGTTCTTCTCTAAGGAAAAACTATTTATAAAAGGTTTTATTCATAGTTCTACTGATCATCCTTTTCGAGATAACAACCAGATACATATAACTGTTCCCATTGAGTTAAGTTTTACAGCTGGGTTTTAATAATAACAGTTACGGTCAGTTAGTAGGGTTACGAGTAACTACTACTTAAAATTGCGCTAAAATATAGTCTTGTCTCATTGTATAAAAACACTTTTTTCTATTATTCTCCTATTTTTCTTTATAAATACGCTGCATGTGTTGATATTTCAAATATCAAGATCTCGTATCATTGTATTTAGCAAATTTACTAAATTATTTATTCTACTTCGTTCTCATTACAATTACAGTTCCACATAAGACGAATGTGAAACATTCACAAAAGCTTAGCCATAACCAATGTAGCGACATGAACTATCATCGGTATGTTGCCTATAATACAATTTTGCTTATATTCCTTCAAAATGTTAAGCTAAAAGTGAGAACCTCTGCAAGATATGATGCGGATGGGCTGAGAGATGGACAGAGACAATGGGATAGAAATGGAATAGACAAATAGAGAGACATTACATTTTTCAGCATCACGAATGATACGATTCGTTAACGCTAATTCTGTAATCGAAGAAGAAATCGAATAAACTACTGGAATGTAATGAATTCATACGTTTTCTTGTTAAAATGTACTGATGTACAAGAAATCATAAATAGAAAAAATATAAATTAGGAAGTTAATTCCGATAACGTTCAAAACTCTAGCCTTCTAACTAGGCGTATCCACAACAGTGCTACCGGCGAATCAAATTCTTCTTAGAGGGACAGGCGGCTTCTAGCCGGACAAGACTGAGCAATAACAGGTTTGTGATGCCTTTAGATGTCCTCGGCCGCACGCGCGCTACACTGAAGGAATCAGCGTACCTTCCCTGGCCGAAAGGCCTGGGTTGTCCGTCGAACCTCCGTGCTAGGTATTGGGGCTTGCAATAGTTCCCCGTGAACGAAGGATTCCCAGTAAGCGCGAGCCTAAAATTTTGCACTCATCATAAACCTGGAAGAGTTGAAATGTTTCCTACTTACCCTTTCATATGATAACATTCAAAAATATGATAACAACATATTCTGTAAAATGTAACCTAATACTTCTGTGATCACGGTTAAATCTATGAAACAAGTTCCAAACTAAAACATTTATCTAACTTTAAATTGTTCTGATAGATCACTCACTCTAGGTAACAAGTTGTTCAAGGTTTACTAATATCAGACACGTAAGTTTTTGTATAAGATGATATAATTTTGAGTTGAAGTCCAATGAATTTAGCATAAATAGATAAATTAACATGGAAATGCATGTTGTGATTTATCAGCGCCTGATCTGTGAGTTCCTTGCTGCTTGTGTAAGTTAATATGCTAGTTAATACTTTATACCTGTATCATTAAAACAACATATATTGTTATAGTTCGATTAGTCTAATTTTGATAAAATAGATAAATGTAACATGTTGAATAACCCTGACCCCAAGAATCTTCACATGTGTGGTTAGGGATGTGCCGCTTCTGGACATCCATAAGGTTGGCGAGATTTAAGTGACACATAGATTTTTGTTGTGCCTAGTGGTAAGTTAAGCTGGAAGGTATAAAACAGACAGAAGTAATCCCTGCTGGGTTGTAAATATAATATAACTTATATAAAGGAATATCGTTTTTGATACAGAAATATTAAATGTCTCTACCATGATACGTATAATAATGTAGAATAATAATTAGTTAAAGTCCAGGAGAGTAACCAATGTCAAATACACGATGAGTATAGAAAGTTAATTAAACCAGTACGACAACCTTACTAGTGTTAGGACAGAGGTTTGAACATTGCAGACTGGTTATGAAAATATATGATTTAGCAATGACGTGACATATCGAGTATTGGGCCGGGATATTGGATCTAAATTATGAAAATTTATCACGTTGACATTAATGTAAGATGAGTTACAAAACATGTTTGTCTCTATAGTATGTATGTGTTCAGGTAACCTGAACAACAAAAAACTATTTCCTGTTAATAGTGTCATGACGTAAACAAGCAAGTGAAGGGGAAAAGTATAAAAAAGAAACAGATGAAACACACAATAGTGGACATCTTACATCTTTTAAATATTCATAGATAAAAAAGAACATGCATTACCAAGATTTTGATAAATTCAATACTGTTATTAAAAACTTCGTTGAACTCATGCCACATTAGGTTGGAGAAGCACGACCAGGAACAAGTGCAATGGCCAAGAGCTCGAAAAAAGCCAGGACCTTTTTAATTGTTCCATTTAACGTTCTAAATCGTTCAACACGCAGGACGTGGAAAATATACATCCGGAGTAGGCTGGCGAAGACAAGGATCGAGACAGGGACTTATAGATGAGTTACTTTTCTTCTTTAAACGTTTTTTTCTATGTTTATTCTTCTTAATGAAAGTAATTTACATCTTTCTAAAAAGAACATCTAGCAAAAACAGTGAAACAGTTCCAATTTAATTATAACGGGTTTGCAGTTAAAAAGATTACAGTTTTAATTTAATTTTACAATAAGTTTATTTCCTAGTTACATCTTACTTTCGTATGTTTTGTGGGCGAACTGAAAGAATTTGTGATCTATGATTTTAAATCCCTTCAGCACTCGAAGTGTGCAGAAAGAATCAGTTTAAAACTATCATCTTCTGAACCTCCAATTGTGTTAAGATCCATTCTCTAATATTTTATAAAAAGTGTAAAGATTACCAAAAGAATTATTTACTTAAATGTGTCTGAGAGAAATCTGTCAGGCATTTTATAGTAGTGTAAATATTAAAAATAATTTTAAATTGGTAAATGTTATTTCATTTAGTATTGAAATTCAGAACGTATTGCGTTAATTTGTTTAAACTCATTGATTTATATAGAGGGTGTTGTACAGATTTGAGGATAATTATGGTCTTTATATTTTAATTTATTCAACTAGTTGATGAGATTACCACCACAGCTTGGTTTATACACAGAACTGTAAAACTGCATTAGCTTTGAAAGAAAAGGGAGTAAATTTCAAACTAGATTTTTAAAGAGCTTTAAACTTTTTGTAATGGAAACTGAGGATGTGGATGCATTCTTTTGAATTCGTAGAAGGAACACACTATATTAAATATATACGTTTGTTTATCACTCGATATTAAGGTAATATCAGATTTGAATCCTAATTATTGAGAACGTTGTATTCATCAATGTTATTGCGAAACATATACTTCGACAACCATGGAAATAACGTAACTCGAATAAGTACTTCAAATGTATATTAGCTCTAAGTTTATTTTGAGTTTTGAATTGTTTTAAAACAGTTATTAGAGGAGATAGAAGTACGTGTTATTTAAAAAAAATAAGGTTTACAGATAATATTTTTTACATTTTATTATTAAAATTATTTTCAGTTCCTAACTTGTTATTAGAGGTGATGTCAGTGTTACTTCAAATTAACAGTTATTACAAAACCACTTTTAAAATAAGCACTGTATTCCACTAACTAAAAGAATATTTAATGATAATAGTCGCGAAAAACATAAATGTAAAGTTATAAACTTTGGCTACCATTAACTTGTACTGAGAAGTGCAATACTTTTGATATCAGAATCTGTTACGCATCATGTACAGCTCTGAGTCCTTATATTGTCACACTATATTCCACTTATGTTAATTCTGAAATATATTGAAAAAATGAAATAATTCGCTGAGCTTAGGCCAATCAGTATCACTCATGAGGCTTGAAATATTTCAATGTTTTATATCTTTTAGTTTTCAAGATATCCCGGAAAACGAACAGACCTAAAGAATTAAAAATTTGCATGAAGCTTAATTTATACTTGAGGAACGCTGTGGTTAATATTATTTCATTATAACCGATGATATTTGGATGAGCGTCAGGGAATATTTTTGCAAAGTTCCTTTAGGTAACCATGATGGAAACGATAAAATAGATACATGAATATATAAAGAACCTGAATACTACTATGTAAGATTGTTACAAGTAACACTTTTCTTCGTGGAGTAAAAATAAAATATAGTATATTGTAGTCAATGTTAAACGTTATTGTCAATAAATAACTTTATCGCAATCTTGCGTTTTGGTATCCTTGCTTGCTTACCAGAAAACTGGTATAAAACCTTGCATGCAATTTCTATGTAGACAAGAATGAGTTATATGATGGTTCATGTCCAACCATGGAATTGGGCTGAGCGCCATTTATATTATATATATTTCGGCAACGCTGTCACGGATTATCATTAGTATAATCTGATGTTTTTGGAACTAAATTCTTGGCGGACTAATAACTTAATTCTCACGCGTAATAATCTTTTCTCTTTTGAACTTTGTAGCTGAACATCTTGCTGCCAAGCAACACCTAGCGCTCCTTTTTTGTATTAAAAACTATCTCATTCATGCGAGAAAACTAATTAAAATTTAATATCAAGATAAAACGTAAATAATAAGGTAGTTCATCTTTGATGATGTTTTATTTGGAAATTTAATACAGATATAAGTTGTGGCGATGTACTTATGACGAGACCACGTTGTCATGATTATAAGTTAACTTGATAAATGGCTAATACTGTTGTGATTTTGTTTTAGGCAGTTTACGAGTGCTCTTAAATATGTGAGTACAACTTCAAGTACTTCGAGTATTCATATTTAGACTCCTAGTCTACTAATCTTTACTTTTCCGGCTACAGCTAAAGTATTGGGCCAAGATGCTCGCTCTGTGAATCGAGTGTGACCTCAGGTATATCCAACCCCATGAGTTTTGTCTATTAATTACAAAGCCTATCACTTAGTAAGCAACTCAATTTCTCTTTTTTCTACCCGAGATGTAAAATTTTGTTTTCTGTATGATTTTTAAATCTCTCCGCATTATATCTCGAAAATGGAGGAATAATAAGCTACAGAGTTTAAACTCTGCACGCAAATTCAGCAAAGCCTGTTACGTAACACGTAACACATTCCACAAATATTATAAAATATTTGTGTTAGTTTCTGAATTCATTCATTTTAGGAGTCTGACTTGAACCTCCTCTCCTCAGGTTTCAAGCTACCAAGCATTACCTAATGAAGTCCAAAGTATAGCGCCAATTCACAAAGCACGATTTCAAGAACAGAACAAATATCTTAAAAGTAAATAAATTACATTTATAGCGTCGATGCCACTATACACCATCCACTGCGGTCTACATTCCGAGTTACTGTGAAATTAAAATGGTCATGTTGTGACATGGAGGTGTTATTCCCATTAATGCTACAGGGGTTAGAGTCGTGAGCCCTGGATTCTGTCTCGGCTTATAAGGAGCAGGGATAAGAACTCAAGAGCAGCGTTGATGAGTAATAGGGATAAGAGCAGGACAACATTAAGACCATACATTCAGGACTTTGAATGATACGTGCTGACAAACAGAGAGACGGGTAGCGAGAGACCTTTCTAAACACAACTCGTTTTTTCGTGAAAATCCTCATTCATACCGTTATTCTAAGCTCTGGACTTTCCATCTTGTCTAAAATCAGACTACAAATCCAAGTGTGCACCGACCTAACATATAGAAAAGAAAAATAAGACGAGCTCCTAAATAATGTTGTAATAAAGTAAAATTTACGCAGAATTATGGTTTAGAACAGCAACGTGAAACTATTAGACCACTAATTTTTCAGAGTACGGTTAACGTATGTATTCTCTCCAGCAGATAGTTTGCCGTTTTCTCTTGTAAATCGAATCAGGAAATACCTCCATCAATGCTTTTCTTCCCAAAGTGTATTTCATTTAAAGGTTGCTAACTAATAGTTGCAATAATGCCAAATGCCTTTGTTTTATATTATAATCTACTAATATCATGGCCAATAAGTTATATTAGATGTAATTATATATTCATAGCTGAGTTAACTAAGTGTCCAACCAACAGATGCAGGGTTGTGTAGTACAGAATATTTTATACAGACACATAGTACATCCTGACTGGGACTCACAGAAAACGTTTAATGAGTGAAATATAAAAATAAGAATACTAGTTTATTTTAAAAAGAATAATTTACAGGTTTAAAGTTTCGTAGGCCAAACTTCATTAAAAATATATAAACTGGAATGTTTGATATCAGTAACAAATACTTGGCTTAAATTGGCTAATTTAGACTTTCCATATCGTTGGCTGACGGTAATATCACTATGATTTATGTGTATCAAGGTTGGATTTAAATGGATTAAATGAAACTATTATCTTTGATAAACATGATTTTGTTTACTTCTTTGTAGCTCATTTATTACGACCAGTAACTAAGCTGGTTTTGGCTGGCAATCACTTTAATTTTTTGTGAAAACATTTTATCAGTTTTAAGAAACCCATGGCTTTGTACTTATACTTGTAAATTTCTGATCACTAGACTTTAAAACAAACTGCAAGGAAATCTCGTGTTTGCGTTTTAAAATAATAAAAGTACGTCACATGCGTTGGAATACATATGGACAACTTCATTTAAATAATCCAGCTGGTATGTTCCCAACAGAGGCACACATCTTAAGTGACTTATATCCATAGAAACAAGGAAAGAAAAAGTTCGCGATATATAGTTTTTAGATGGTTCAGTATTACATTTAAAAGGCACTAATCGCAGCACCTCGGAGATACACCGAACAAAGGAACACCCCGTGAGGCTCATATAAAGGACCAGGCCCAGGACATACAGTGAGTTATTTTAATTGTTTATAGATCATAGTTTCTGCTCTCAAAGTACGTAGTTTACATCCTATTTTTGTCGATTGTTAAAATTACCAGAACAGTGCATTTGTAAAGTACTAAAAACTAATAATAAAAATAATATCGTCATTAAAAGTAAACATGAAAGTAATTTATGTTTATTTTTAAATTACTTTTATATCTTGCATTATAATGATTACCATACAAAAATAAATCCAACTGGTACGTTCTCCGTAAAATCAATGGTAGGTTTTTTTTTATTAAATTTGCGTTTTTTTTAATGCTTTCCAATAAAGATATTGAAAGAGGTTACCGATATTTAATCTGGTTTATACAATTAATAAAAACATAAAATATGACTCACAGCCATCTTTTCGGTATTCTGTAGTTGTAATAGTGAGTTCAAAGTGGTGTGTATTACCTGACTAATATTAAAAACTCCTAACTATTTTATGTTTAAATTCATACAATATAATAATTCATATAACTGAGAACAGTTTCGCAAAAAAATATCGTTTTGTTTGTTACCCTCCCGTAGAACGCGGAGCAAAACCTGTCAATTCTAACATTACAGTTAGCAATGCCATACTGGACTCCATTTCCATTACTAATACTTAGACTTTTCACTTTAACCGAATTCAAATTTTTTTCATGACAAGAACTTTTCATTATATAGCAATATTAACTATAACATATTATTGCAAAAGGTGCACTTGCATGTGTAGTGGGCATGCGCTGAAGAATTACCAGAATGTGTCTAGTAGACACCTTCTGTCGTAGCTGAGTAATTCTGCCTCAGCTGATCAACTCCAGGGCCCTAGTTTGAGTGCTTGTATACATATAGTAACAATAATCTTAACCTAATCTGAAGTATAATCATTTATAAAAAAAACGTATTCTTTAGTATTTGAAATTAAATAATAGCACCATTAAAGTCTACAATTCTCTGCAGAATTTTACATTCTTTTTTAATTTGATCAAATAAATGTATTTAATATGACTGATACAACATATGTTTCATACTAAAGGGATGTTAGTTCAAAAAGATCTGAGAGTGATAACAGTTTTAAGTATGTATATTTAGAGAGCCTAATAATAAGTTATTTTCTTATAATCTAGTTTTTTACAATCAATGCAATCCCCTACCTGCATTTATTAGAGAGGCTGGTTCAGAGCTGGCATGACATGACTTAGGATTATTGCCCCAAATCTTTCCTCAAGAACCTCAACAGGAGACAACCCCTTCCCTTAGCCTTACCCACCCAGAATATTCTGTCAATCCGAAAGCAGGGCAAAGGTACCTATTGGACTACGTGCAATTTTCTAAGATTCTTATCCTAAGAGAACAAAATATTCATTTACTTACGTACATCTAAAATGTGTGTTTTACAGTAACAATTCGATTCTAAATGTTTTTATTTCCGTATCCAGCTACTTCAAAAACTCTGCATGGTCTACATTAGTCGTACTCAATTGATCCTATATTTGAAATAAAACAGAAAAGAAACAAAATGACCTTGTTTGATTTATGGTTTTAAATCCTTTCAGTACGCTCAGTGTACAAAGAGAATCTGTGTAAAATTCTATTCTATACAGAATCCAAATGAGTTTTTTTATTCTTTAATGCAAATTGAAAGCGAAAATATTACCAAGAGAATTATTAACATAAATTTGTCTGAGAGACATCTCAAGCAGATTCTAAATATCGTAATGTCAGACCGACACTTTACTATAATAAAACTAACCATAGTGTTTGAGACAAGGACTTATATATGAGTTACTTTAACCATGTCTGAGAGACATCTCTAGCAGATTCTAAATATCGTAATGTCAGACCGACACTTTACTATAATAAAACTAACCATAGTGTTTGAGACAAGGACTTATATATAGACTTTAACCATGTCTGAGAGACATCTCAAACAGACTCTAAATATCGTGATGTCAGACCGACACTTTACTATAATAAAACTAACCATAGTGTTTGAGACAAGGACTTATAGATGAGTGAATTTAACCATGTCTGAGAGACATCTCAAACAGACTCTAAATATCGTGATATCAGACCGACACTTTACTATAATAAAACTAACCATTGTGTTTGAGACAAGGACTTATAGATGAGTTACTTTAAACCATGTCTGAGAGACATCTCAAGCAGATTCTAAATATCGTAATGTCAGACCGACACTTTACTATAATAAAACTAACCATAGTATTTGAGACAAGGACTTATAGATGAGTTACTTTAACCATGTCTGAGAGACATCTCAAACAGACTCTAAATATCGTGATGTCAGACCGACACTTTACTATAATAAAACTAACCATTGTGTTTGAGACAAGGACTTATAGATGAGTTACTTTAACCATGTCTGAGAGACATCTCAAGCAGATTCTAAATATCGTAATGTCAGACCGACACTTTACTATAATAAAACTAACCATAGTGTTTGAGGCAAGGACTTATAGATGAGTTACTTTAAACATTTAAAATTCAGTTTTTTTTAATTCTTCTTACCCAAATCAAATTGCATTCTAGTTTTGCTATTATTAATCACATCTAAACAGTTAAACAGCTCCAATGTGATTATAACGCGTTTAAAATTAACAGGATTTTAATATTTATTCAAATTTACAGTTTACTCTCTTTTTTGGTGTTGATTGTCTTGATCAGCAATTAATTTTCGTGTGTTTTTGAACAACTAGAAAGTACTTGTCATTTATGGTATGAAATTCTTTCAGTACTCTAGGTGTACAGAAAGAATCAGTTTACAATTTTTCTCTACAACTGTTCCAAATGTTTTAATAATCGTTCATACATATTTTATAAAAAGTGTAAAAATTACTATGAGACTTATTTACTTAAATGTGCCTGAGAGACATCTTTCATTCATTTTGAAGTTAGCAAAGTTTAGCTGACAGGATTAAAATTCATAACATATTGTGTTAATTTGTTAACAACTCTTATCATTTTTAAAGACGGTAATGAACATATTTGTGAATTATATAGACTGTATCTTTTAAATTATTCAATTACTTGCTGAGATAACCACAAGAGCTCTCTTCTACTTTACAAGAGATTTGACATTTCACATTGAAATTATACACTTATAGAAGCAACTTCTTAGATTCTATTGTCGTCTTTAAATATTCTATCTCCTCATTTATCTATTAAGAAAGTTAAAACCATTATTTTTAAAAATAATGCCAGTTTCTAATTATTATAAAACTTTTAAATAAATTATCTCCGTTTTGATGTACAGCTCCTTCCGAGAACTAAACCGTGTTGAAAGTGCATAAAAAATTTTTAGTAAAACTAGTTATCGTTAGAACCATTTTATTAGTGACAGAAAGTGAGCGTTTTGTATTAATTTTTCAATAATATTGCATATTGTATGCAAATGAAAACCCTATTCCGCTGATGTCAATAAAACACATAGATATAACCTATTATTAAATCAATTTTGTTTTAAGTATGTGAGTGGAACAATAAATTTAAGAATAACATTTTTAATCATTTAAACATTATTGATCGGCTTATCCTGCTTTAGATATTTATTCTTGCACATTTTCTATTATGCTACATCAAGGTGTGCAGCTTTATTAAACAAATTTTCCTCATGCTAACACATATTTTTTCAACAAATATAGCTCTTAAGAAGTACTATTTTGTAATGTAAAGGACAACCTCCACTCAATGCCACTTATAAAATTGGAAAGTTCACTAATACATAACACTACACTGGGTGGTAATAAATATGGATTTTTAGTGCAGTAATTTCTACAGCATCAGATGTAGTTGCCTAGAGTGGTAGGTGAGCTTTGAGAATTTTTCGTGAATGAGACAAAAAATTATAAATACTATTAAAAACTACTTTAAAATAAGCTGTGATATTGAAAATGTGTTAGTCCTACATATTTATAATACAGGATTATAAAAACAATCTATCTTTTACTTTTTAATCAAATTCAAAGTAATGTTTCATTATTTGTTCTTGTAATTTTCATAATTTAATTTTATATGATTTAGAAAATAATCGTATGAACCTATTTGAGTTCAGAAATAAGGAATAAAAGGTATAATGAAAAAGTATATGTTATAATTCTGGAAAATGTCTCCTAAAGGATTCATACTAAAAAATATTCTGGAATGAATTTTTAAAATGCTATTTTGTTTATGAAAACACAGTGTTAATCTTTATCTTCCCAACAGGACATAAACTTTATAAATTTAAAAATTACATGCTAAGTTAGTTAGTACGATTAGTTTTAAGAGTAATTTTCTCAAAATATGATATTTATATTAAATTTGAATCGCTATTTATAGTGTTTTAGAGATTTTCCTGATTCGTATAAATTGAATTCAGATCTTCTATGGTCTTAGTTGTAACAAATACAAGATTGTAACATTTAAATTTAAATTTGAATACTAAACTTTGAAATTTCCCATTCATAACAGATAATAATATTCGTATACTACGAAATAATATAACAAATATTTTATTATTACACTTTTAAATTACAGGATATTGAAAGTTCATTGCATCATTTAGACGTATATTTTTCTGCTATACATATAAATCTATACTCGAGTTTCAGATGTAAATACACTTTATATTACAGCTCTACATACCATGAACACGAAATATTACAATAAAAATATATTAATTTGGCATTTTCCTAAACAAGAATTATTTAACAAATCTGTTGTAATATTATTTACTAAAGCACGGCTTATAGACTTTTGAAATTTTTTCATCGTGATTGATAATGGAAGTAAGATAAACAGTTCATTTTGACATCTAACTGTCGTAAATATGTAGAAGGAGGGTTGTGATCAGAAGTTTCAAACAGAGTGAGATGGAGACACAGTTGGAAGGTAATAGACTTAGTGGGGTTCCTCGCTCTGAGTTGGCATGTTACTTATGTTACGTTTTTTGGTTTGAAATCACAAGTATGAGAAGTAACTACAAGCTCGGATCACACTGATATTGCCATAAATATTTTGTGGGATCCTAAGCAGAAGATTGTCTTATTCGTAAATCTGGTTGTATTTACACATTCCTGCAGCTTGTGATAATGCAGAGTGCAGAAAATAATACTTTGTAATAGTACGGCATAAATAAAAACTGTTTTACGACTATGTCACATGGAGAATCAGTGATTTTCACTTCACATAGGAAATTTTTCAGAAGTAAGATTGGTTTTTTATAGTAGTCATATTCTGACATTTAAATTTGTTGTAGAAACATTCTTGTGTATTTTTAAGACTATTACATGAACATTCCAACAAGAAATCAACTGTCTCTCTTTTTCTTTAATTATTGGATTGGCTATTTACTCAGCTGGAAATCTGTTATAACGTCGTTAATTTTTCTGTTCTGTAAACAATAACATACAATACGTCGTTCAATAATTATTATATAATGTCAGTTATTCAGAAACGGGTTTTTGTTGCTATGCATGCAGGAACTTATTAATTATAGTCGTTTAAGTATTATTAAGTATTTAAGTGGTATGGTAGCAGTAAGTATTATTAAGAAGAAAAAGTGTAACAACTGGGCTTATGGCTTAAAAAGAATCTTATAAAAGCTGCGAAAAAGATCGAAACTGTTTGTAGGAAGCGAAAGAAGCTTAAAAAACCTGAATTAATAAAACAGAAACCTAAGCACGCTCAAATGAAAATGATTGGAGGTCATATTTGAAAAATGTTCTCTCTTGGAACGCAGGAAACTATCCGGACACTGTTATATTCAGGTGCAGTACACCTGATGCTGTCCTGGCGTTTTCTTCATTTTTAGAACACTTTTGTATTTTTTTATTACAAAATTTTTAATCTACTATAAGGTGAATATAAATTTTTTTGACATTTCATAACATGGCTTTGTTGTATACTGCTAAAGACAATTTACAATTTTTACCATTGAAGCCAAACTAAAGTGTTTCTAAATTCTTCTTAAATCTAAAATAATTTTAGTATTCCAAATATATTATTACATTTTAAATACTACTGTACTATACTAGGAAAGAACTCAGTTCCAAAATAAAACGGGTATGATTGAATCCACCTCATATAATGATTTGGAAAATTGTCACTAATCAAACATAATAACAATAGGATTTATAGTCTTCTAACTGTTACACTTGAGTGTTAAAAACTACAGATCATAGCTCAGTATTAGAACATAATCTGAAAGTAAAGATCTGTTCAACTAATTCTAAAACTTTGACGAACTAAGCGATAAATACTGTCAAATTGAAGTTCTTTAGTCACGTGATTTGTAGACTGTCAAAGATACGACCCTTGTATATGGATTATTGTTGCCTTGTATCGCATCGTGGAGCGAGAGGATCAAGCACAGGCTAAAATGTTTCATACAAAGTCAATTATAAAATTTTCCAAAGTTAATATCAATAAGTACGTGACAGCTTAGTTTTTCTCCAGTAAGCACTTTACTTGGATTACATTATATATTTATTTTACATTTAATACATATGATATTCCTTACTATTCTTTCCTTCTTTAGATTGTATTGTATGTGAGGTCCATGACGTCATATTCTTAGGAAACTGCATATAAGGAGCCAAATACTGCATTTGTATCTTAAATATTATGTATGCAACGTGTATTCTCTATTCTTCATTATTAATTTGTTTCATTTTTACCTATCCTATACTAAGTTATTAGTGATTCATGTAGTAATACATGAGTGTCATTTAACCCAAACGTACTCTAATTATCTGCAAATAAAATTTGAATTAGTGTGAACTTTGCTGATTCTAATTAGTTGGATGATAATGATGTAACGAGAAATGAGAATCGGAGAATTGACAAACAACTCCTCTTGGGCACTCGTGTATATTGGAATAAACTTCCATTACTTCTATTGATACAGCTGGCACAAACATTCAGAATATTTGAATATCATAATATCAAAACTGTCACTATAATAAAAACAAATAAAGATGAAAACCTTTCGTCACTAGTGCTAATAACTTAGGTATTCTTACATAAGTCCTTTATGGTACCACTGTTTGTATTTTACAGTGATTCAGGATTGATAAGTGCAATGGAACTTGGATTGACTTCTGCTGAGATGATAAATGTAAATTGCGTCTCATTTTAGCAGACAAAGGGCTAAGGTACACCTAATCTGGGTAACAAGGGCTTAAAGGTGACTAACGAACTACCACTAGTAGAGCTTTGGCAAGAAGAGGATCCCTCTGCTGTCACCCATCGAAGTAGGCGTCACAATCGACGGCCTTGTCTCTGTTATCTTGTGATAACCACCGTAACCGCTACACTGTGCTATTAGCAAAAGAAACCATCCCTTGGTACAAACACAATGATAGACATTAGATCATGTATACCGATTTATACAAAACTGAGACATTGTCCGATTATCCGTCAAAACTATCAGGGAAGTGCTTTTCAACATGCTTAGGTATGCAAGAACTTTTAACAATAGAATTATCTTCCTATCAAAAGTTAACGCACTTACAGACAGACAGACAAATAAATACAGGGATTTACAAAGGATCTGGCAGGTAGTGTTAAATAGAATATAATAAACTTTATATATAATTTAAATAATGAATAGTGATTTGAATTTTATATGAATAAAGATATTGGCAAATATTTAGTACTATTGCTCGTTAAATTGGATTTATATCTGTTTTGTAGCATCAATAAAGAATTATTATTATTATAATAACTGTAATATTGGTAATTAATGTAATTATACATTATACATTAAATGCAAAGTATTTGATGGTAGGCACATTTAGTATGTCATCAGTTCGATTACAATATTGCAATCGTAAATTGTTTACCGTTAAACAAAATATACATACTGCTAGCTTTTCCTGTTTATACTCTTGTTTTAACAATAGGAACTATTCAGTAAAACTGCCATTAAACTGTGGGTTAGTATTTTAACAGGAGTGCCCATGTGATGTCCACCTATCCCACAATCAATAATGTCATAATTAATGTGATCATAATCAATATGACGGACGCGCAATACATCATTGGGGTCTGTGTAGAACAAACCGTGATGTCGCCACTGTTCCAGGGTTTTTTACCAAATTTTACAGGATTGTCAGGATTCAATATTGAATTATCAGTAGAAAAATATCGTGAAAATCATCAATCGCAACATAAAACACTATAAAATCTATAATTAGTTGGAAACCGAAATCACTGTACATTCAATTTAGATACAGCAACTATCGGGGCTACACCACTTTAACCACTAATTAACTATTGAAACTGTAATAACGGTAATGAGGCAACATTTATCGTTTATTTTTATTAGCTGGGACTCCCACACTTCTGCCTAATCACTCTCCAATACATAATACATTCACATCCTTTCCCTAAAAATTAATAATATACAATCATTAATAATATTGACCTTATTTACAAAAATAAATAAATAAATAAAACACCTATAACATAAACAAACAAACAATGTATTTTTTCTGTATTGAGTATTACTCACTTAGTAATTAATCTAATTAGGTCACTCGCATTTCCTGTTGTGCCACCATCCTATTTCTGCCGTGCTGATTGTTCTCAGTGGTTGATATACTTAGATAAATGACTAGAAGGGCTGGAAAGATATTTTCTGTCTGTCTGTTTGTATGACCACAAGATATATATCGAAAAGACCCAAAAAATAGACTGGATATTGAACATAAAGCTAGATTTCTACATAAGGGAAAATTAAGTTCGATAATAGCACATATCACTGCATGGGATTTGGCTGAGCGTTAGTGGATATTTTTACATTGGTCTTATTTCTAACCATGATATTAACGGTAAAATAGCATAATAAATACATTTGTAAACAAACTCAATTCAACCATAAATGATTAAAGCGTTTTACATTTCAACGCATGAAACACTAATCCATACAATATCTTTAATAGGAACTTTCATTACTTGAACACTGATATGAAACGATGTATAATTTAAAAAAAAAAACTGAATATATCATGTTGTAAAATATACCAATAAAAATTACATATTTGGATTTCAAATTTAAAATGAAACTTCATTTCTACAAGAACTTAATTTATTTCCGGTACAAAATGAACCGTTCATAAACGGTCTAAGCGGAACCACTTTTCTCCAAGTTGAATGTATTTCTCATACCAAAGAATAGAGGGTTTTTGGAGGATCCCAATAGTATCAACCGAATTCCTCCAGGACTTTATAAAAAACGCTATAAGTTGTGACAACAAATTTGCTTCGGCTCCATACTGAACTATACAATAAATAAATAAACATATACATTATATATAATTATATGCTGTTTGGGCAAAAGGTGTTCAGTCTGTTAACTCTAACTTTACAGCGGAGAAGGAAGAAGAAAATACACACATTTGTATAAATGGTGTTTATTTCTCAAACACTGTAACTCTGTAAAAGTTGTGTCTTATAGTTTAAAAGGTGGATATCTGTCGTATGAAAAATATATTATGAACAAATATTGGTTTTTAAAGAAAATAAATGGACTTAACTCCTTGAGATCTAAGTCTTAACACATTTTTACCTTAACTTTAACCCCTATTGATCATAATTTAAAATCAAAAGAAGTTATGTTAAGGTAAAAAAGAAATAAGTCTTAGATCATATTGATTTAAGTCCACTTATTTAACATAGAATATTAATAGTTTGGCACAACTAAACACACATATATTGAATGATTTCTTTTTATTATGACGTTTTAACTGTTTTGATCAATATCTCCTAAGTCAGGGTCATTATCTGAAACATTTCCAGTTTTTAAATTCCTATAGAAATCGTAAAAAACTTGAGGGATTACATATAACAGGCACAGAAAGTCTTTATTTTTGACCTGAGCTCTTGGTAGAGGGTCATAATATGCTTTCTTCAGTTCTCCAATTGATTCAGAACGTTTACCAACCTCTCTCTTAAACGAATAAACACTAAATGTATCATCCTCGGAGAAAGTTGTCTTAAATGGAATTTCCCCAAAGTTTTTGGAATAGTCTAACCAACAGCAGGGTCTCCATAGGAATTGTTTTCCTTGTTTTTCTTTCTTCCTGGAAACTAAAGGGCCTTAAACAATGAAGCAAAGTTAAAAAATCATCTAGCTCCATTTATCTTACGGTAATTTTTTTATGTACACATCTGATTAGTGTTGCCCAATCATGGGGGTGAAAGATCAGAGTTTCGCTTTTCTTTTTTTGTCTCTCTATAACTGAATGGTCAATATCACACTCCATATGAGAGTGTCCTGGAACCAGAAACTTATGGTGGATTTCAATAATGGTTGGTTTCCTATGCATTAGATATGTGAACATTGCAGCAACGAAAGAGTTTTTATTCTGTCCACCACAAGTGTCAGAATACAAAATTACTGTGTGGACTGTATCAGGTAAGTTTATTAATTGTTTGTATATGCTTGATGCAATTTAATTTGCTCCTCTATGTGCAAGTGCTTCATGCCATAAATAGCATGTTACATTATTTGTGTCCAAGTCATGAAATGTAAGATTGTAGGTCCAGTATAGTCTCTTGTAAAATGATACCGACGTTTGCAGGTCTGGTGTTTGTAAACATTGTTGCAGATCAAATGCAAAACATTTTATAATATCATTTTCAGTGGATTAAATGTTATCTTTTGTATTTTCTTCATAGGCTGAATCAGCTCATTCATGGTGTTTCTTTTGAAATTCTTTTATTTTGTCGTTTTTTCTTCTCGGTCCGTAGCAGGAACACGTTATTGACGTCTTACAAACTCCGATAGCCTAACTTAGCTCTAGGCGGCTCGGTATGTAGCAGGAGCAAGTTATTGACGTCTTACAAACTCCGATAGCCTAACTTAGCTCTAGGCGGCTCGGTATGTAGCAGGAGCAAGTTATTGACGTCTTACAAACTCCGATAGCCTAACTTAGCTCTAGGCGGCTCGGTATGTAGCAGGAGCAAGTTATTGACGTCTTACAAACTCCGATAGCCTAACTTAGCTCTAGGCGGCTCGGTATGTAGCAGGAGCAAGTTATTGACGTCTTACAAACTCCGATAGCCTAACTTAGCTCTAGGCGGCTCGGTATGTAGCAGGAGCAAGTTATTGACGTCTTACAAACTCCGATAGCCTAACTTAGCTCTAGGCGGCTCGGTCTGTAGCAGGAGCAAGTTATTGACGTCTTACAAACTCCGATAGCCTAACTTAGCTCTAGGCGGCTCGGTCTGTAGCAGGAGCAAGTTATTGACGTCTTACAAACTCCGACAGCTTAACTTAGCTCTAGGTGGCTCGGTATGTAGCAGGAACAAGTTATTGACGTCTTACAAACTCCGATAGCCTAACTTAGCTCTAGGTGGCTCGGTCTGTAGCAGGAACACGCTATTGACGTCATACAAACTACGACAGACTAACTTATCTCATTACTTTCTCAATCCCAGTATCGGTTTCCACGCGGTTTTTGAGGGTGACTAATAAAGAAAAATTGATATTTATCTGTAAAGAAAATAAATACTGATTGAAATAATATATTTTTTGTAGACATTATATGAAACAAAACATTTTAAAGGTAAATAGGTCTTGTAAGGAAAATGGCGCCAAAAGTACTCAATTTCATATCGTTTCGTTGCAGTAAGGCATAGTGATTTCCTGTATTTGCTATACGTTGTTAGGGAATTAATTGTTTACACTAAAAAACCTTTTCTCCGTTACATGTTGTAATTTAGGTTATTCATTATGATATAGGTTAATTAATTATCAAGTTTCAAAATATTTCAGTTCAATAATTATGATATTCAACTAACCTTATTTTTAGATGTTCGGACTGTAATTCGCTGTTTCCTATCCTGTAACTAATGTTTTATTGAGCCCTTAAGAACCCTTCTCCATGTATTGATTGAACATCAGCCATAATTTGATGCATCGGGCCCTCTAAAATCGTGGGCTTTGATGCGGAAATTAAGTCTTTTAATCTTCCTCACAATTTCACACACGTTAAATCCTAGGATCTGGGTGGATAGTTGACTGGAAGAGAGTTTGACTTACCGCTTGAGATTAGTCAGGCTGGCGCCCCAACACGCATAAACCGCATTCCTGAGTTTGTTTGTTCAGGAATATTCAACAGTAAATTAGGCAAGTAATCTATGAGAAAGTTTTTGAACATATTCCGTAACATAGGGCCTTAAAAAATAACGAGCCAACATTTTGGATACCACCAATAACGCACCAAGTATTGAGGGTCCAGTACCTTTGGTTGGCTACCTCACGCATCCAGTTAGGTTCTGAAAAGCTCAGAACCTCATGTTGTGTCGGTTCACATCTCTATTGTTTTGGGAGGTTGTTTCTTCGCGCCACAAAATGGTGGAGGAAAATATTCATCTTCGTGCACGTTATCATTTCTCCCGAACTTGAACAAAAAGGTTCAGCAGCTTTGGAGGACAAGCTTGTCCATACCGGTAAAAAGTAACTAAACCACAACAACGTGTTCAGATTAACTAGAACAGGTTAAGACATAGCTGGCATTGTTATGTGGTTTGTTATTAAACAAACGATCCCAGGCCACTAATAAATAGACAGCAATTAACATTTAAATTTGATAGGAATTAACACTTTTAGTGTACGGAAAGTGCTATAGAAAACAATTGGTAGACACTTTTGAATATCAAAAGGCAAATTTAGGAGAACACAATCGGTTGCTTAATGGGTTGAAAGACTGGTGGCAATTTGCAAAATTCTCCCTACATGAAGAATTTTTTTAAAATATTTTAAATCAAGCATAGATATAATTTGTTATCATTTTACAATTCTTGATGTAAACATTGATTTTCCGAAAGATAAATATAAGGTAGGTGGAACTAAACGACGAACGTAAATGCTCCAGAGTGAAAACAGAATTATTTACGAGTAACTGGCTGAAACAAAAAGTTAAAATTTATGACAGAAATGCTAACAATCATAAAACATTATTAATTGTTTCTATGGTAATCTATGTTAAATATTTAGTCAAAATTCGAAATTGAAGCGTAAACATGCTACAACGTTTAGGTCCGATTTTATTATACATATACAGAATTCCAGCTGCACCCAAATTGTTCTAAATTACCCTCCACAATGATTGATAGTCAGCTAAAGAGTTGATATTAGAACGTCGAGCAGTTTTACCCCATTTTAATGGGCCAAGAAGAATGAGCCACCTCTGGTTCAAGATAGCCAGAGGTGATTTTATGGTTCCAAGCTTGAGAGTGGATTATAGTAAAGGATGGGAGGATAGTGAATCTTTCTTCAACATAGCGCTCTGCTGGTCCCAGGCTCCATGACTGACAGCAGTGGTGAAATCCCTCGTCTGGACACCATTCTTCGTCGTAGCGCTCTGCTGATCCCAGGCTCCATGGCTTACAGCAGTCGTGAAATCCCTCGTGTGGACACCATTCTTCGTCGTAGCGCTCTGCTGATCCCAGGCTCCATGGCTGACAGCAGTCGTGAAATCCCTCGTGTGGACACCATTCTTCGTCGTAGCGCTCTGCTGGTCCCAGGCTCTATGGCTGACAGCAGTCGTGAAATCCCTCGTCTGGACACCATTCATCGTCGTAGCGCTCTGCTGGTCCCAGGCTCCATGGCTGACAGCAGTCGTGAAATCCCTCGTCTGGTCACCATTCATCGTCGTAGCGCTCTGCTGGTTCCAGGCTCCATGGCTGACAGCAGTCGTGAAATCCCTCGTCTGGACACCATTCATCGTCGTAGCGCTCTGCTGGTACCAGGCTCTATGGCTGACAGCAGTTGTGAAATCCCTCGTCTGGACACCATTCTTCGTCGTAGCGCTCTGCTGATCCCAGGCTCCATGGCTTACAGCAGTCGTGAAATCCCTCGTCTGGTAACCATTCATCGTCGTAGCGCTCTGCTGGTCCCAGGCTCCTTGGCTGACAGCAGTGACGAAATTGTTTGTGTGTCAGGATTTTGCAGTATTTTTTACATATGTGCAGCTGGATCTTTAAAAATTTTGTATAAAGGAGTCGTCTTAGTTTTGTAACACGAGACTGAGGGGTGGTGGAGGGTTGATGTTCATGTATGTTTCTTTAATATTGTAAATAAAATTTGGAAAACTAATTCTTGTACTATTTTAATGCGTAACTTCTAGAAATAAAATATTGAGTAAATAGTGAAATATCAAGGTTTACAGAAATGTTTTAAGATTGTAAGAGCAGCAATCGCGTATTTAAAATTAGAAGTATAATATCTCTTTTACACTTTAAAAAATATAGTTAAATTATTTTTTTTTATTTCCGGGCACTATGTTAATCTACAGCTAATTTTGAAAGGATAATACACAAAGTTTGGATATTTCAAACTCGTATAATCTAATATATTGAACTAGTCAAGATATGACTTTTATTACACCTATCAAATAGCTCTCTTAAAAGCTATTTTTTGTACTTAAAAGTTCGGATTTATCTTGGATGGTTGAGAAGTGGCGCCAAAAATAATGTTCATGGTATTTTGTTACATTTAGTATGTCGTTATGTTCTGTCTTTACTTTAGGGTATTCCAAAGTTTCTACCAATTCTTTTTAAAACAATTTACGTTTAAGGAGAGTTACCGTAAGTGTACCTGTTAGATAAACCTTTTAATAAAATGAGCAAGTTCTTATCAGATTTCAACTTTAATGATTGATTGATTGATATCTCGTCACGGATCTGTGATGGATGTGTTTGATAACAAATTAAATAGCAATGTCAGCTATATTTTACCCTTTTTTATTAATCTACACACGTGTTTGTACGTTTTGTTACATTTTACTGCCATGGTCATGCGTATCTTCATCGACTCTGGACCTTTCTGAACAAGTGTTAAGAGATGATAATAATGTATTATCAGATTTTTTAGTTAGTCAGTGTTGTGCCGTGTCCTTGATGACGAGTATTGTTGTCTGTCAAATATGATGCCTTTCACAAAGAAGAAGCTTTCTCTATGTTGACGGTGATAGGGTATTAGGTAAATGTTTGCAGGACTACACAGCTGCTGCCGCGCTGTACGCTTGATGCTACCCGGACCGTGAACATTATTCACAAAAGGTTTAACAAACACTTGCTAGTCGTGTTCGTGAAACTAGAAACACACAACCGGACTACAACAAAGTGAACCAGCTCGCTAGGCCTGTAAGGAATGATAAGGCACCAGACCTTTTGGCTGCGATTCAGCTCAACACTCATGACTCATCTAGGAGAGTTTGTTAGCGATGCAGGAATTAGCCAACGACAGTACTCAGGTCCTTAGGACATTAAAACGCACCCATACCGGATTTCAATACATCAAACATGGCATAGAGATGACTTCTAAGAATGAAATTTTATTTATCAGCCCGTGATAACATGCACGAAGATTGATATTTAAGTTTTATGGTGAGACGAAGAAACTTTTCATAGCAATGGAGAAATGAGCCGTCACAACATGAGGTTTTGAAAAGTTTTTGAAAATCCCACTGGAGACAACCAACACTAATACTTGGTGCGGAAACAACGGATTACAGCTCTGACGTCTGTAAATGAGGTTAGTTTAATAACGCCATTGTCAGGCCGAAACAGTTAGAACCTAGATATATGTAGGAATAATAATTACACCGTGTAACTGAAAAATTGAAAAAGTAAAAATTCAACTCACTAAAACCGTACGCAAATACAGGAGTTCAAAACTTTGAGATGCAGAAAACGTTACGAAAATTAGTATTTTTGAACTATTAAACCGAATTTTAAATAAAAAATATTTGCTGTTTAAGAGAGCTATTTAAAAGGCGTAGTGAACAGTGTATTTAGTACAAATTTAACTTAAAATCATTCATAATTCACTTATAAACTCTATCTACTTTTCACGTTTTGACATTTGTACCACCAATATATGTTAGGTGTTTATCAGAGAGGTACGCTATACAGGTTGAGGTAGACCACGCTTATGCGATGTATAGCGTCTCAACCGAGAAACCTACCGTTTTAACGAAAGTCCCATAGTTCGACCCCAAAGGATTCGAGAAAATCCAAAAGGTCGGCAGTACCCCCTTTCTTAATGAAATGGAGCCTGAGAAATCAGATGCTGTAGTATAGTGAAAATGGTTTTATAAGCTGTAGGCCTAAGTGGAGTTTACGTAAAATGCTGTATTCTCTCAATTATCATTATGTTATTCGGCTAACTATTTCTTTGGCAATGTCAGTTTGAGCTCAGCCAACAGCATTGTCCTACATACACTTCTTTTGTCCTTAATCATCCAAAAAGACTCATTTACCGTAGATTTCGCACTTGGAAATTTCGGAATTTCCTACCTTTCTTTTATTTAACAATCCGTGGAGTAATTTGTCGCCTCAACGGCAGAGGATGGCGAAGTGACCTTTTGGAACACAGCTCGCAAAGTCTTTATTATTGCGCAATTCGTGAGGTCGAGCCACGTGTACGTGCCCCTGGTCTGGCGAGGCAAGGTCACGGGGCAAGGTCATCGGCTGGGGGACGCTGGTGATGAATGGTGGTGATGCCGGTCTTCCTACAGAGGAAACTAGAGGCCAAGTCTCGGTGCCCATCAGGACACAATCAAACCTTGATCTCTAAAAGGCTTGATTTTTACTTTGCTTTGGAAGGCGCACGCTTAACGAGGGATAGCTCTTAGTTCTTTCGATTGTTAAAAGATCCAAGTAATTGGTAAGTGATGTTTTCACGGAAATATTGTGTATCAGGAACTGTACAAAGAAAGTAGTAGGAAATGTCGGTATCTGAAACCAATATTGTTTTGATTCACATACTAGCAGTTAATCGTGGCAGTTTAGAATGCCGATGTAAAATTTTAGAACGATGGGTTAAATAGTTTACGCGTGAAATCAATACAAACAAACAAAGACACTTGCGTTTATAATATTAGTAGATGTTACTCGCACCTTTGCCTGCAACTTTTAAATTTAAAGCCTGTAGTCTACTTAGTCAAAGCACTTTGATGTAATATAAAGGTCACCTATAATATGATATAAACGTAATTAAGCATACGATCAGGTACGTATTATTCTACAGTTCATAGTTAGACGATCAGAAGTTAAGAACTAACTCTAATATTACGTTTTGTGAGTATAGGAGCATTTGTAGTTAAAATTAATTATATATCCGACGCCAGAGCTGAGTTTTCCTTGTTTTCCTGGTTAAGAGTATTTATAAATAAATCTCAAACACCTAATTTGGATTTAAAAAAACCACTTAGTTCCAGTTCCTGCGATTTACTTAAGGTTCAATATATTTATTTATTTTATTTATTTCAACGGTACAATACTAATTTAACAAATATTACAAGTAGATCCGAATGAAACCAACAATAGATAATAAAAATACAAACAAAAAATATCAAGGAATTTTAACAGATAGGAATTAATTGTAAAACAGACTACGTAGCTCATATACCACGCATCACTTCCAGCCTCTCAGGAAACCAATAGCATCCGTCCTGAAAGAAGAATTCCCGAAGAAATTTACGGAGGAAGAAGCCGCTCGTCAGTCCTCAGGGGATATGCCGTGGTTTTGAGTATAATTAGTTGGCTGGAAACTAAATTACCAGCGCCATAGTTGTGTTTGCCTTGTTGTTCTGATGAAAGTAATATATTTATACTTAGGACTAAAAAGCCTACCTCGGTCAAAATGCCTACTTCCGGGTGTGTTTAAATTCACTTCTTGTGTAAGTAGGTTTACAGTGCCAAATTTGAGTTTGCTTTATGGACTCAATAATGAATATATAAAGCAGGATATATGGGTGTGTGTAGATTTAGGAATCCTACTTCTGTCAAAAAGCGTTGACTTCCGGTCTAAGATATTTCAAGTGCCTTAGTAGAATACACCCCGTTGTCCTGATAAATAGAATATATGTAAAGACTAAGGATTGAGAAGCCATTTCTGTCTACTTACGTCTCTTGCAATCTTCTTTCGGTCAAAGATGTATCCAGTGCCATATTCCAGTTTGCATTATTGTCACGATGTAAAAAAACACATACACACTTTTGCCTCCGGTCGAAAGTATCTAGTCCCGGTATAAGGAGGAAATCCTTAGGAAATTTATTTCACAGTTTCAGTAATCATTTATTGTCTTGTTTTTCGGACTGTAGTGAAGTCAGCCAGTCTGGAGTGTCTAAACATTCTTGCACATAAACATTCATAGTTATTATAAAAAATAAATATTATTCTTAAAATAATGGTTAAATTTAAACATATGATTGCGCTGAACAAATCAACGTTGACACAAACGGATGATTACATTTAACAAGATCTTTCTAATAATATTTTGTAACTTTAGAGGCTGATGGATGTTTTGCTATTTTAGAGACCAGTGGGGAATATTCCGGGGGATTTTCTAAATAATAATAGGTCTATATTCGTCCCAGTGACCCTAAGAATGTCTACGTAAATTTTCAGTACAATCAATTAAACAGTTTATGAGTGAAAGCTAAGCAAACAAGTAACAAGGCACTTTCGCATTTATAATTTTTTTATGATTAGGGTTAGGATTTCCTTTTAATGGAAACATCATAACTAAAATATAGTAACAAAGTAAACTATAAACTGATAACAAGATGGATATTATAACCGGTATCAAGATAAATATAAATCAATATAAAAATAACAGAACGATGTGTAACAAATAACCAATAGTTAGATAATAAACCCCATCAAACCTTAATTGGTTACGTATAAAAAAGAAAAAAAAATTATTGTGACGTAAGTGAATATTGATGTATTGAATATAATATAGGTCAAGTACTAGAACAAGGAAGTAATACATTATAAAAGAGAGACCATATTGATTGAATCTCACTTCACTAAACACTTCACAAACTTGTTTTTCGAATAAGACTAGAGATACGCCAAAGAAGTCGATCTCAGAAAACACCAGATTTTTCTCTCTCTCCAACTTCTACACACCGCTATTATAAATGCATAACCGCTCAAAAATAGATTTGTATCGCGTACTGCAAGCGATGTATATATTATGTTCTGGTACACAAATAAAAACTCAGCCCCTTCCATCATTATATCTCGCAAGTTATAATAGTTTAATTTTTGTTCAAGTAATAGTGTATTACTTCAATTGAATATGAATTAAAGAGCCAATCATTACCAATTAATACAAGGCATGAACCTTCCTCCGTTGCCAAGCTACAAAAATTCTCCACCTTTTGCTCCTCTCTTCTATACGCAGATTCATATCCAGAAGTTGCAGCAGCAGCAGATACGGAAATAACACTGAAAACAATTAGTGGACACTTTCTCCTCTGGAGGTACTTGCTGTAGATCATTCTTCACTCTCACTCTCATCGGTACTCTCGGCTGTTGTGTGGTGTGGTGTTACCGTGGTGTGTGATGGCTGTGGTGCTCGGTGGTGCTTTGGTGGTGTTTCTCGCCTCACTGGCTGGCCTGGTCTTGTGGTGCCCCCTCTGCCCAGTGAGTACCAACCACGGTCCAGATTTAAATTTAACAATTCCGTCCAATTTCGGGAAATGTTACCCTCGGTATTTCCGTAAGTAAAATTGACAGAACATGGTTAGTGTCCTTGGCCTTGGAGGAATCTAGACAGGTGTTGTAACATTTCTTCGGACAATCAATTTTAAAAATAAATCGGACGAACACATCATTCCATGATGATCCTTCGGGAAGAGTTTTTTTTCTTAAGGTTATGCAGGCTATTCCTTGGGTGTAATATGTATTTTTAATTTTAAAGTCGTATCCCTGTAATATACTGTATTTTCCTTGAACACAACACGTTTTTGATCATTTCCCCCGGAATTAGTAATTTAAAGTAGAAAAATTTTGTAATCAGACCCATATAAAAACAGCTGAATTTAAATTTATATAAACTTTTAACAGTGAGGCCTGTGTTTGAGTTACAGTTTAAGGGGGTTTCATGGTTTTAGATGATTTATCAGTTAAGAAAATTATATTTAAGTATGACATGTCATTAACGAATTACAAGTTTTTAAGAAACATGTTTTTAAACAATTTTTTTCTTTTAAATAAAAATATAGTTTATCTGAAGACCTAATAATTACAAGGTGCTCCTAAAAGTTCGAATCTGTTAGCTAGAACTCTTGAAATTATAAAAGAATTTTCAATTTTTATGTCTTAAGAAAATCTCTTAGAACGCTACGGCCAATATTAAAAAATAATATTTACATTGAAAACCAATTGCTTCACCGTAAGTGTTTAGTGCTAAAACAGACTGTTTCGCTATTGCGTGGGATTTCAGAACTACTTCGTATCAACTTTCTTAATTTAATGTTCTCGTTTTAAATTTTGTAATAAATATCAACTATGCTATTAAAATATCTTAACACCGGATTCGTTTTCTTAGTCTGGAGCTTACTTACTAAATATCAAATTGTTAGTTATTTAGAGAATGAATTGATAATTCAACAAATATTACTCTTAATTAGATACTTAAAAGTGGATTAGGCTTTCCAAGAAATCCTAATTTTACATACATAATGAAGAGAATTTAAATATACGTATAGCTGAGCTATAAGTATATTTTAAAAATTAGATGAGAGACTTTTTATAATATTTTTCTAAAGCAATGCATTACCATTTTTTTAATTTGTAACGTAGGTTACTTATCGTACAAAAATGTCTAGATCTTTTAAAGGCATGCATCATCCCGCATCTTCGTCATTTTAACTGTTTTGAACCGCTAACCGGTTGCCGTTTGTGCAATTGAATTTCCCAATGGTTAAAAATTAAACTGCGTTATAAAGAAGTTCGCCTCAAATCCAAAAATGTTTGACTTTAGAAACTTAAAATTTAATGCATCAATGTTATTTATTGATATAAATACGATTTTCTGTTACTACCAATGGTTTATAATTTATATTTAGTAAACTATGTTGTGGGACATATCGTTCTCGTCTATTGTAAGTATTATCATAGAAAAAGGCATTTTTCTGTGGCACCACTACCTTTGATTATAACTAGTAGTAATATTATTTATAACTAATAAATCTAACAATCAGTAGTTTTGCATTTATTGTATTACAAAAATAGCAGAAAGAAACGAGTTTACAATTTCTGGTTATAATGAGACAAATAAGTTTTAGTGAATGTTGCTACAGCGAGGTGACTTTAACCTTTTCTTTAGCCTTGGGTGGTGGGGGATAACCTTGAATGACTTCAGACAAAGAGGTGACCTGTGATTTGCAGATCTTGGAGGTACTTCCTCGCGCACACGATTCTGCCAACGAAATGCAACATTACGTCTCTGCTTTGACTATTTTGAACTGCCGTTATAACATCAGACTTGAAAGATGTACGGGATTTTCAACATCTTAAATGTCAAATTTCAACTCCGAGTCACGTAATGGTTGACGTTGGACGTGCTGCTACTGTAAACTTTGGTGGCGAACTTGTTGAATATAATGTTACTAACTCGTATAAGAGTTCTGGTATATCCTTAGAATACGAGTTGCAGGATTTTCTCTAATAGCTTTACTAAGTCTACGATTATTTAAAGTATAAATGTGACATAAATTTATAACATAATCATTATCTTATTCATTTTTATGGATGTAAATCAAATTCCCTAGCGCTTACCCTTTTGAAAGTATAAACTACAATTTCATATGTATATTGACAGGGATTTTATTCCGGCTATATCAGGCTTAAGTCAGGCCTGTTTCCCTCTTCTTGGATTGTTCTTAGTTTAGTATCCCCATAACTTGGACCTCTCAATAAGTTTTTTGTTATTAAACGGAGGCCACTCTGTCCCTATCTACTACTTATTACGCGATGTAAATAGGTTTAGATTAGGTTCTCATAAATATTTTACTAGTAGTAACAAAGTTGAAGTTATCCTTTACGAGCGCTCACGTGATCTGAGCTTGAATTTGGGTACTGTATCTAGGGATGTTTTTCTTTTTCGCCAGTAGTGCGGGGTGCTGTCAGAGGCACCAATGAAGCCCGCATTGATGGCCTAGGTCATTTTCGAACTTAGATCACGTCCCAGATCGTTGAACGTGCCTGATTGCTTTATTGGCACAATCAATACAATCAATATTAATTTCACAGGCTAGGCCGATTGCTGTTCTGTTTTGTTAGTTTTAGAGGTGGGTGACACAATTTGCAATTAGCAGTTTCATTCAAATACTTTTCTAGAGTTGCCAAATTAACTGCAGTGTATTCTGATTCATCACTATTGAATTTATTATAACTATCAAGGGGTTTACTCAGTTTTGAAATACTGAGAGGCCTATGCCTAGATTCAGAACTGGAAGATATGTTTGAAGGCCTATTTTTACCTGGAATTTTGCTGTGGTATTTCCGTTATTTGAATATTTTGGTACTTCTAGTCAAAATGCACTAAATATATACACACAAGTTTTCACAATAACAGATTTTCGTTTCGAGAAAATTCACAAATACAATGCTAAAAATCGTTGTATAAACACTAACCAAAACAAATCTAGTAAACAAAAAATTAGCTGATTTACAAAACACATGAACTGCAATACAGTTGTGAGAGTGTTGCCAACACGGCAAACAATAATAACATTACAAAAACAAAAACATGTGTACTATAAAAAGTATTGTTACGGCCATTGTAAGCTAAGAGAGAGTAGACCCATTGGAATCCAGATTTTAGCTAACACTCGCAAGAACATGGCCCCATTCTAATGTAAATAAAGCAATTATATATTTGTTTACTATATAAGTGTTATATATCACACTATACAGAAATAAACATGCTATAATTACACCATTTAATCTTTTTTTGAAAATGTTTGGTGTAATTATGACCAAACAGGCAACAAGGACCAGGGCCAGGATCAGGACTTGCAGATGAGTTACTGTTATTGTTCAGATATCACAGTTTCCAACGTCACCCAAACCATTTACATCTTAGCTTTAGCGACTAATATTCACATCATATAAGTGACAGGATAATGCTTATATAAGATAACGTGATGACAACTTAAACAGTTTTTTAATATTTCTACGATTTCATTCTTAGACTGGTTAGAGTACTGTATTCATGAATTTCATATGTACGTTTGTAGAAAAGCTAGTTAATCTTTTTTGTCCTATTTCAAATTGGTTTAAAATTTTTTCAAAATAGATCATATATTAAATTGATTTTTGGATTTGTTTTCACGTACCAGTTAGTAATGAAACCTCCAAAATAAGTTCTATGAACATAAAAAAGCATTAAAGATGTCAATTACCAAAACCGAAGTTTGCTTATCTTTCATGTACATAAAAATATATAGACATTAAATAAATAATAACTGTTTAAATCTATTTCAGGCAATAAATGTAACTACCCATATACTTATACCGCAAATTAATTTAGTTCAATTGTTTTTAATTTTTATTTTATTTACATTATTCTAGCACCTGAAGATGAATTCTCTGTATTTAAATTGCCCATAGCACTAATAAATATAAATAAAGGTATTGCATGTGGCATATAAATAATTACATGATTGTAATTTTTTCATAATTGAAAAAAACATTTAAATGTTCAATTGTTTTACAGCCATACTTATGAAATTTTCTAGTAAGCTGTAATTTGACATCGAACTTAAACTAGTTTGTACTAACTAGCATATACCAGCAATGTTTAGTTTAATTATGTTTAATTATTGATTGGTTTTAACTGATAAAACCTTTAAATACTGAATTCAGGCCAATTTCACATTTCTCTTAGTATAAAGCCTGACATATGACGCTGTCACAGATTGGCTCATGGAATCTGGCGTCAACGTCCATCTGAAGAGATCCAAGAGGCTTATAGATATATAACAGTTTTCCAGTCCAACTTCTGCAATATACGCTATATCTTCTTTATTAAAAAAAGTTCCTTCAAAAAATAGTCAATATAATTTCATAGGCAAATATTTATTGTAACGCCAATACAGTTATGTATCCAACGTGATGTTGAAAAGGTTATACTGAAATTTGGATTTACTAAAATTAGCTTATAGAAAAATCGTACATTACAGTATAAACATAACAAGAAAATGTGAAAAAAATTCCTGAATAAAGTAATACATATAATGGCAATTCAGTCGCAATATACAAATATACGAATGATGGGTTTAGCTCATTTTTAGCCTAGTATCTGGCATTGTTAGAGACTTAACTTCCAGAACCAGCTGGGGTCTGTTTCTGTGTGAAGAGATCAGAAATAGTTGGCAACGAGGACGTACAACACTAAACTGCACTTTTGATACCAGAGACATCTGGACTACTAAAGAGCTCTGACTTGTTTTCAAGCTGATACTCAAACTCTTTTGCCACAGTGTCTGGCAGATGAAGACAACTTCGGTGAGTTTGGCAGTCTTAGACTATGTAAAACTTTAACCCCTCTAGCTTTCGTATCAATTCTCTTCTCCTATCTATAAAGTCGTTTAATTTGGTCTTGTTTGTAATTTTGTCCTAGACATCTCGCATTCTACTATGTCCTTTATCTTAAAACCATAAACCTTTACTATATAACAGCACCGCTTCCACATGTAATATACACCTGACCATCTGTATGGACGAAACTTTCAATGCTCATAGTTAAATATGATAATATTAAATAATAATAATAATAATAATATGAGTGCAATATGATTCAAATTTGTGTAATACTATTTGCAGTAAGTTTTTATAAAACAATTTTAAAGTGTGCACTGTGTTCTAGATTATTAGAATCGGAAAACCCAAAGCAAAGTTTTAAAATCAATGTAGGCTTTGTTATTGCAACTAGATAAATTAATCAGAATTATCGTTAAATTTCAAAGCGAAAAATGTCCCTCTGTACTGTATCTCAGTTATAGTATTTCAACGCATAAATTATAAAGAAGAAAAATCATAAATTCTTAAAAACTACACTTTAACTACATGCTACTTTGATTTTAAATTATATCTATCCTCTCTGAATACATATTTTAAACGTTTTATGAACCATTTCCTGTTCATTTATATCTAATTAAATATAGAATCTTTCTCCCTCACAGACTATACCAATAAGGGATGTTTACCAAGGACACATCGAAATTTTATTTATTTAAAATTTATTGTAATTTATTTAACTTTAATCATTATTGTGTTCAAAGTTCTGAAAACATAATATGAATTGAGAACCAGATAACCGAAATTTAGATTAACTGAAGTCGTGATGCATACGAGCTATTTAAGATAAAAACAACAATAACATATTATAACGAAACCACACATTAATAAAACAGAGTATACTTTAGAATTAATTATATATAAAATTTATCTAATATCCATGGATACAACAGAGTGTATAAGTGTTTAAATGTTTTTGGTTAAGTTAAAAGTTCTATATTTCAGTATTTTCAATTTCTTTCAAATAGTAGCAATGAAGCACCAGCAGGAACACGATGTAATGGCCAGAAGCAGGAGAAGGTCCAGGGCCAATATGAGGAATCACAAGGATGAGATATGTTTATTATTTAGATATAATGGCTATTTTTCCTCTATCTCTTATTGCCAAAATCAGTTTACATCCTTGTTTTAGAGGCAATTAGTTTCAACATAACACTGGAACAATTTAGCTTATATGTAATAATTTCGAGGTTCCAAAGGAAATGTAATAATCAATAAATGATATTTGATTGTTTATATTAAATAAATTTAAAAACATATTTACCGGAGTTTGTAAGAGAAATATGGTCTACAACTGTTAAATCATTCAATTAATTTCTTAAACGTACACCAGTTCTTTCTTCTACAGTACAATAAATAACAGATAAGAACATTACATTATACAGTAATAGAAACGCTTCATAAGGTTCCAATGTTACTTAAAATATTGTATTTTTCTCTTTAAGTAATGAAAAGTAATAAAAAAAATTTTCATGACAAAATAAAATGAGATAAAAATTTGTCATGGAGATATTCTTGTTAGTAGTATCTTTGATATAAAAAGGTGCCAAAAGATAAAATAATAAGACACCCATATGAAATATAAAAAACAGTTATTATATATATATATATGTTTCAGCATTTACAAAGCCGTTCAACTTGCAGCACGTCAGATAATCACCACATGTAGTACAATGTGATGGTCAGAAGCTGGACGAGGACCAGGACTTACAAGGATGGGTTAATTCTATTATTGAGTAATCACAATTTCTCTTAATAATGACTCTTGATACGCAAAGAAATTTACATTTTAGTTATATTGACTATTAAATACAACACAAAACTTATGAAAAGTGTATATAAAACAATTACCTAATTCTAAAGAAAATAAAAGTTTCAAATATAATGTATTATTTCGTTGAATTTTATTTTATTTTTCAAAGACTTTCACGAATTTTCTTTATAGAAAAGCTACTAAACTTGTGTTTGGGCTGTTTTAATCCTCTCTGTACCCTAAGCGTGCAGAGAGAATCGGGTTCAATCATTTTCCAAATTCTGAGCGTCACACCAGATTTGAACTGCTTTCCATAGTTGATGACCAATATTTAATATTTTATGAGAAGAATGTACCAAAATACGTCTTCGTGCAACTTTTTCGACTTTTTTGTTAGGCCAAATATTAAGTATAGTTTAAATTATTGTACATTACCTGTCTAACATTATAAATACACAACTACACCACGTTTAATGTTTAAAACTCAATAATTTTAAATACGGTTCCAAATTATTTTAAAGAAGTTTATAGTCTAAAATTCCTAACTCATTCCGTTAGTTACGTAAACATTCACCAGAGCACGCACCCACAGTACAAGAGATAAGACATTGCAAATTAAAATGATACAGTAATAAAAATTCGTAATTAGATATTATTCCCATCTTCTAATGGTATTCTTTCTATCTCTAATAATAAGTGAACTTTTGTGTCGTGGTAAACTAGAATAAATCATTCGTATACAAATGCGTCTGCTGAACGTCTAAATTGAAATGACACCCTCGTAAAGTACAGCATTACCAGAAAGACTCCAGTACACAGCTTCTTTATAACGTGAATTTCTTAAAAGTATTAATAAATGTTAAAACTTTTCAGCGAGTTGTACTTTTCATTCATTTATTATATATTATACGTCGCCTATTACTTGTTTTAGTTCTGAGACTAACATTTTAATCACATCAGAATAAAAGGCACTTATTAATGGGCAGAATAAGTGATTATTAGTTCTAAACCTTTCCATACGTGTTACTTCCGTTAGTTTCGATAGTTTTAATGCCTTGAAGCAATTGAGTTTCATAAAATGACTATATATTTTACAAAATCTCCCTTAAACCATAAAACCGCTCTATGTTTTTTTTATTAATAATGAAAACCATTCTCAGCATGGTTTAAATTCCAAAAGAACTTTTGAACAATAAAAAATAGGTAAATTTAATATCCTTTTTACCAAGAAACTGATTAAAAATGTATGGAATCTAATTGACACCTTACTGTAAGGTTTATTTCTTTTTCCAGACTCTATTTCCAAAACTAAATAACTAAAATGTTATTACAGACATTTGTGGATCTTAAATTCCTACTAATAATTTATAAAAAAAAATACCCCACTATTTGGGGTAAAAGGTCAATGAAAGAACCACTTAAGGATCTCTTCAGGATGGCGTCCTTTCTCCTTGTTATGGACGAAATGTTTAGGTCTGTAACAGTAGAGGTCTTTTCGCACAGGTATATTCAGATGAGATGACATTGACTGGTAAATTTAAAACCTAAGTCACGTCTAATAACCTTAATACAACCCTAAAAGGAGCAGTGAACTGGTGTGATAGGATTGTATTTGTTATAACCCGGCCCAGGATGCCCTTGTCAACTTTGGAGGGCATCATTTTGGAGCCATCGTTCCTTCTTGCCGAGGAAGCTCTACTATATAGTTGATGTCTCAAGTTAAGTTCTAAATGTTGCTTTTGACAGGTGACTGAATTGAGGACCACAACTGGAGAGGTTTGTTGCAAGCGAATATGGTTACTAATGCAGTTCAGGCTTCCGATCAGAGAGTCTTGTGTTTTTCAGCCTGAGCTATTGTAGTGGCTTTATATCTCCGGGATCAGACAGTACTAACTTTTGGGCTGTTGTCTGTTGGTTAAATACTTATCCTTAGGAAGACTGGCCTGCTCCTAAGGACAATCTGTCTCGCAATAACCGGAGGTAACCCAACTGACCCGGTTACTGACTTAGATGGTTGTCTTAATTTTGCTCGGTTGAGAATTGCAATATTCAGTTTATCACCAAGAGGATTGTTTGCTCACTTCAATATAGTTACATATGTTTACTCACTCATATTTAACCTTACGTTATGAATGAGCTGTAAAATTGCAATGCTGAATCAAGTATATTGTGTATTACACATGAGTTCAGAACACATAGTTCAAGGAATTTCCTTCGATTTACTGAAACCATAACTAGTTTACGAAACATGGTTTCGAAAGTTGACAGAAAATCTAATTACATTGCAAAATATTGTTGGAAGGTTTAATAGTTACTTTTTAGTCGTGTTTTAACACCCACAAATTATACATTTTTTGACAAAAGTATAGATTAGAACATTCCAATTCACAATTAATTTCCAACCTAAAATGAACACTACACTTTAGTCGTTTATAAAGTATCTACATTCTTAACGTCGATTTATTAGGTAGAAGTAGAATAAATACAGATGTACAAAGATTGAAAATCTCTCTCAGCGAGTACACTTGTAATAACTGTGTGTTTAATTTATTACTACAGCTAATGAATTCTTAACGATTAGATCGTGCCACTGTTTTAGATAATAAATACGGATGTACAAAGATTGAAAATCTCGCTCAGCGAGTACACTTGTAATAACTGTGTGTTTAATTTATTACAACAGCTAATGAATTCTTAACGATTAGATCGTGCCACTGTTTTAGATAATAAATATATTGTGTAGTTTATTGTGCTCATAGATGTACCCATAAATGCTACCATATTTATCATTCTACTATATATGTTGTTCTATTAACCATATATGGCGTTAATGTGCAATTGTCTCGTGTGTGCATGATAAACAGTCTTGTTCATATATTTTTTAATAACTTTAAAAAAGGAAAAAAATTCTCTAATTAGTTCATTTAATTATGTACTGAATTGATAAATTGCACCTACTTTAATAATAATTAGATTAATTAGCTTATAATGTGACACCAAGCAATACCTTAACGAGATTGTTTTAAATATTATTTTTAGATATCATGCTCATTTATGAGCTTCGATACTTTGAAGGCTTCGTAAGGAATTCATTAATATCGTATGACGATAAAACAATGAATAGGATTCTCTCACAATGAGCCTTAGTTACCTGAGACACTGACGTAATAAGTAAATAATAATCTCTCCGGTGTCTAAATTCTACTATGAGGTATTATATTTATTTGTGACCCACTATGACTTTATTAATTTATAAGGAATTAATTGCTATCACATGATGATAAATCGACGTACAGGATTGTCTCACAATGTGACTTTGTTGCCTGTTGAGACACTTTACCGTTTTGGGAAAGGGCTCACAAGCTAAAAATAAGTATATTATAAGATAGCAGAATATACAAATTGGTTTAACATGTTATTGCTGCCATCCATACGAGTATAAATTAGCATATCGTACTTGTCATTACTATTTTCCCTTACGTTATGACGTGTTTTTCCCTTACATTACGTGACGACATATGATATTTATTCATGAAAATATAAAATTCTGGAATACATTTTTTACTGTGACACTGTTAGAGGTGGAATACTTGTTTTTTTTGTTTGTTTGTTTGTTTTTTATTTTAAGTTAGTTTCATCAAAATATTTAGGGAATACTTTAAAATACAAATTGCTGTGATTTCTCTTAGTATCTAAGTAATAAACGTATTAAATTTAGTTAAAATATGCACAATGGGGTTAGCGTGATTATTATAAATGTAAAAAATTGGGATTTGTAAAATAAACTTAAATATCATTATAGATGCATTATAGTTATGTTATTTGTTATATTATTGTTTAGAAATTTAAAACCACACTATTGTAGACTAAGTAGCTGTAGTATAAAATTGCATTTAGAATTCTGTCCCTGGATGTTGTATCTAAAAACTAATAATGTAGCACAAATATAAGTTTAGACATGGAACTATCTCTTTAAACACTTTTTAATGTTTTATTCACACTTTCGTCACATTAAAATGTTCCTAATTGGATAATCAGATAACGAGCGTTCTGTTTAGGGTTATTAATAGTCGTGACGTCAGCAATATAAGGGACAGCTAAAACGTAAGCAGAATTTTACACAAAATATTACTTTATATCCATGGAAACAAAATGGCATTTATAATTTAATGTTTTTTTAAAAAAAAAAAGGGTGTTATGTTGCTTCATTTTTCAAATTTAGTTAAATTCACAGTTAGTCCCGGAAGTAGCACCGGGAACACGATGTGATGTCTAGAAGCAGGACCAGGACCAGGACTTACAAGGATGAGTTACTTCAATTCAATATAAATCATAGTTTTTACTCACTATTTCTCGTTACACAAAGCAGTTTACATCCTAGTTTTAGCGAGTATTATTCACAGCACAAAGCACCAGAATAGTTCATATTTAGTTCTAACAGAAGTACATTAAATTTATTGTTATGTTTTAAGTAAAAGACACTAATTTGGGCTGTGTTTAATCCTCTCAGTACCCAAAGAGTACAGGGAGAATCAGTTTACATTATTTAATACCCATCGCACCAAAAACATATATTGGAAGTTTTCACGTAGTTTTATCAAAAAAATATATATAGCTGGTAATGAGAAACATTTTCTTACTCGTTTTTTCCAGCAATATTTCTAGCATTTCTAGTAAGGAAAATTTTCGTAATGAGTTGAAATTAGTCAATGATTTTTATTTATCATATAAAAACAATAACTCATTTTTGTTTTATTGGTATAATTCAATAATTAAAAACTTGGTGCCAAAAAATTGTGACATAATGTGTTCTACAAGTTTTAACTCATTATATTAGTTACTAAAATTCACGCCAGAGCTCTCTTTCACAGTACAAGAGATAATAACGGGCAAAGTAAAATTTTACAGTATTTAGAATGCCTAATTAGTTCCAAAAATAAAACTATAAACAAACAAACAAACATTAAAATTTCCCTCCGTAACTTATAATAATTTAATTTCTGTTTCATCAAGAATTAGAATAAGTAGTTTTGGAGATTAATGCATCAGCTTAAACACCCCAGCACACATTTAAGGTATACATGTGAGTTACACAACAGCATCAGTACATACTTCAATACAAAAGGCAGAGCTCCCAGTGGCTCACACAATACTCTCCCGAACCCCAAAAAGTGCACATGAGCAAGTCTCGTATCAAAATAATGCTGATAGTCTTCTTTGAAGTTCGAGGAATCGTCCATTTTGAGTTTGTACCGCCAGGAAAAACTATCAGCGCAGTCTTTTATCTGGAGGCGCTCAAGACTGAAACGCCAGATCGCTCGCGTCCGGCCAGATATTAAAGTCATCTTCAAGCTCCACTACAAAAATGCCCACAGCCACACGGCCTTCGTCGTTACCATCTACCCTACCCAGAACAAGAATCCCGTGCTGCCCCAACCTTCTTACAACCCCATAGGCCCGTGTGATATTTTTTTACCACCGACTGAAGAGAGAGCTGAGATGAAAGGAATTGTAGTCGGTGGAGAACATCCATGCTGAAGTTATAATGCTCCTGAGAGGCATTCCAGTTGAGGGGTTCCATGGTGCTTTCAAAGCAATTGTCTACGCGGGTGTATTGCAGGAGGAGGCTATGTTGAAGTATTTTGTCCATTTGTACAATTTGGATGAATAAATCAGTTTTTTTTCCTGAATATGATCATTACTTTCATAACGCACCCTGTATCCTCATGTGTCATCAGGTACACAACTGAGAGTACTAACTACGATGTTGACTGACACGATCCAAAAGAACGGCGAACCCACCTATTCTTTCATAACGCAGATGTGGTGGGAAGGGCTGTGTATGTCGAGTTTAGCTCCATTAACACAAGCCTTTAAATTAAGTTTGTAATGTAGTAAAATTACACTACAGACTGAAGGTGTCTTAGGACTGCAACTTGAAACTATAGGACCAACAACTGCTCAGAGTATAGATACGTGTGGTTTCGCTCCCACAGAAATTTTACAGTTTTTTCTCGGAAATTAAATTAAGAATTACCTCCGTCAATTATTTTCTTTACTAATCGAATTCATTGTCAAGTTTGCCAACTAATACTTGCAATAGTATCAAAAGCATTTGTTTTTCTTATATTTTACAGACTGATTTCAAAACCAATCTATTATATAAAAATGAAACTGTTCGTGTGTAACAGCATCACTCACAAACGGCTGGACGGATTCGCCTAATTTTTTTTTTTTTAATTTGTTCGTCTTGATCTGTAGAAGGTTATAGGATACTTTTTATCCCTTTCCCGATTCAGGATTCCGCCCCACTGGTTACAGAAATACCCGTAAGAAATGCATTGCAGCAAACATATGTTATTAAGTGAAAGAGTCTTTTCAAATTTTTTATCAGCTGTTCTTTGTAAACATATATAATGCGACAAAAAATATATTTATATATAATTTAATTACTACACTTATAGTTTTAAAGCATAGAGTAAGCTTAAGAGAAACGACAAATTTTGTTTAAACTGTTTCTGCAATCACTGTTAAACATAGACTTTACTATCCAGATAATACAATTCAAATTTGACGTAAAAATTCACCTTTAACTGCAATATTTATTTAATATAAACCATGCTCATGCTTGATCAGAAGAGCAATGCAGATATCATAATTACTATCTTACGTTGGCTACAAATATAAAGAATGTTATAAAATCAACCTTAGTTGTTTTTTTTTTGACAGAAGTATCAGGACTGTGGTACATACCTTCATAATGCGCCCAAGAATCTCACGAATGAACGACTATCAATTATCTCAGTAATGTTTAGAATGTGATAGAAAATGAATAAGTGAATATAGTGTACTGTTTTCAACGGGAAATTGCGTGCGAAGCCGCGGGAAACTTATTGAAATGCGCAGCGAAGCGCGCCGGGTCCGCTAGTAAGCAATATAATTAATTATATTTGTGTAATTAAAGTATATGTCTGCGAATACGTTTCGTATGCGAGAGAAAACCTGTCTAAAAATGACATTCCAGAAAACAACTTTCGTTAAAGTTATCAGTATAATGTCGTATCGTCTTCCCAAGTTACAAAACCATTTAGAAATTACAGTAAAAGGTTCTTATCTCAGTTTCAAATAACTGACGCAGAATTTATTAATTTAACTTCCGAGTTACACCCTGCATTACTGGCTTAAATGTATAAAATTAAATTCATAATTCTACATACGTAAGTGATGCATTACCTATAAATTTTTACAACTATATATATATATATATATATATATATATATATATATATATATAACAAGTTTGTATAACAGGACACAAGATATAGCTTTGGAAATTGAATTAATTTTTATATTTAGAGGTTCTTTTTAAATAAATGAGAGGTACCCCATAGTTGTAAAATATTCTTTAATGCACATGTAGTAATACGATACCTGCTGTAAAAATTTTCAGATTATAAGTCCTTATTTGGGTTAAAGTGAGTTACAGTACAAAAACATGTTCGAGAAGTTAATAGAAGTTTAAAATCCACAGCTAGTCCCCTTTGTTGCTGCAGGGTGTGTAGTACTAATTAATTGATATAAACCCTTAGTGCATGTCAGCCTAGGGCACGGTGAGAAAGTGTAATGACCAAAGTTAGAGTGAAACATAAAGATTAGTACAATAGCGTATTTTACAGGTTTAAAGATTCGTATGTCACACTTTATAAAAATACAAAACACTGGAATGTTTGACAATATCGGTACAAATATTTGGCTCAAAATGGCTAATTTAGTCTTTCTACATGTTTGGCTGACGGTAATATAGCTATGACTTACGTTTCTGACAGCTGGATTCAAATGTTTATAGTAAATAATTATTTTAGATAAACATATTGCTTCATAGATTTTTACTTATTGTATTACCGAACCAAAGCTAGTGTTGGATAAAGATCAATTTCATTTTTGCAGGAAAAGTTCATCACTTTAACAAAACTCAAAGCTGTTAGCTTCTACACGTAAATGTTTGGCTAATAGACTATAACATAAATACAAAGAGATCTTGTGGTTTTGACTATATAAGAACGTTCCTTAAGGAAATGAAATATTGACACTGTTATTAATATAACTCAGCTGTTATGTCTCCTACAGCAGTCCACATTTAAATTACTTCTATCCATGGAAACAACAATAGAAATGTTCGGAAAATTTAGTGTTTTGAACTGTTCAGTATTAAATTTAAAAGTCAATCTAATCACAGCACCTCGGAGAACCACTGAACAAGGAACACGACGTGAGGCTCAGAGAGAGAACCAGGACCAGGACCTACAGTGAGTTATTTTTATTGTCCATAAATCACAATTTCTGCTCTCACTATCTCATGACATTCAAGGTGCGCAGTTTAAATCCTGGTTTTATCTACAATTTATCAGCATAAATCACTAGTCCAGTGCCTATATTATTGGGTATAAATAAATAATAACATATACAAATATATTACGAAAATAGTAACGTGATTAAAATTAAACAGATATTTATGTTTGTTGATCTTTTAATTACTTTGATATCTCACATATTGATGATTACTATACAAAATAAATCCTATCGGTATGTTCTCAGTAAAATTTGCGCTTTGTGCTGTTTTTAATTCTCCATGTACCTAAAGCGAGCATATAGACTTAATATTTGCAAGATATTGAACGGCCTTATAAATTTTCAATCTAATGTATACAGTTGATAGAAACATAGGTGAGTTGGAATATTTATCACTTTTTTGTAGGTCTTAAATAGGACCTATAAAGTCTTTAAACTTATCACAAAATTATTACAGGTCATATTACACAAATAAAAATATATTAAAACGTGACTCGGAATATTTAAAGTTTATTCATGGCAAAAATCTCCTGCATAAGATTTCTCAATGATGGAAACAGTACACAGTATAGGTGAATTGTTGGAAAAGGTTATAGTACGAATGGTTAATTTTTAAAGTAAAATTGATTTTACGTTTATAATATCCATAAATATAGAAATATATTTAATGCATAAGATTTCGTTGAACATGAAATAATAACATGTACATAATGTTAGTAATAATCATGACGTAAACAATCAAGTAAAGGCTAAAAGCGAAACAAAGAGAAACAGGTTAAACATGCACACCAGTTTAAGTAATTGTTTTATCTATGAAAACAACAAAGGACAGGTATCACAAAGCTTTCGATAAATGCATATGTTTTATTTACAAAATTCTTTAAACTTACACCACGGTTAGAGAAGCCCGACCAGGAACAAGTGCAATTGCTGAAAGCTTGCTAAGGGCTAGGTCTTATTTAATTTTTTAGATTAATATACAAAGACGTTCAACACGCAGGGCGTGGGAAATCTACACCAGGAGTACTATGGCGAAGACCAGGATCGAGACAAGGATTTATGGACGACTTACTTAATTATTTACAATTCAAAGATTTTTCTCTAACTATTCCTTTTACCCAAAGCTATATACATTCTAGTCTTGCGATAATCAATTTAAAAAAAAAAATACAGTGAAACAATTCCTATGTTATTATAACGCATTTTCAGTTAAGAGGATTTTAATTTTTAAGGACTATTGCAATGAATTTATTTTCCTGTGTAGTGATACTTATGTTGATTAACATTTAATTATTTTTTATGCTTAAGCAGAATTATGGTTTTAAATCCGTTCAGTACTATAAATGTACAGAAAGAAGCAGTCTACAATTACATATTTTACCAAATCCAAATGTTTTATTGTCCATTCTCACATAGTTTATAACAAATGAAAAGAGTACTAGGATAATTATTTACTTCAATGTGTCTTAGAGACATTTTCAGGCATTATATAGTAGTGTAAACATTAAAAATAATTTAAAACTAGTGAATGTTAGATAACTTCGGATCAAAAATCATAACGTATTGCGTTAATTTGGGTAAAATCAATCATTTCTAAAAACGTTGTTGTACAGATTTGTGCAGAATTATAGTCTATATCTTTTACTTTATTCAATTAGTTTATGAGATTACCACCAGAGCTTTCTTTTACTTTACAAGAGATTATAACTTGCCGATTGTGATGATACAGTTATAGAAACAACTCCTTAGATTCCTTTGTCACCTTTAAATGGTTCACTTACACTATTAATAATAATTTTACTATGAAAAAAGTCAAAAATGCTATATTTGAAAATAATGCCAACTCCGAGTTGTTATAACATTTTCCACTACAATTGTTTATCGGAATATAATTTTCATCACACATTGACAGGAATGCCAACCTACTGCAAAATCAGATAGGAACAATCAAAATGTTTGTTCAGAAGTCACAAGCTATCTAACTTGTGGTCCAGATACCGGGACCAGCGTAACTGTGGCACTGGTTGTCACTTACACATATTACATTAAACTAAATATATGCTAGTAAAGATTGCTATTCAGTATTTCTGGTGTTGTTTATTAAGCCCATGTCCTGGTTATACTATATATAAACTTTATTACTTAAAGAGATTTTTGAAATAAAAAATTTAAATTGTAAACTAAATTTTTGAAGAATCTCAAACATTTCCAATTGGAAACTGAGATGGATACGTTTTTTCAATAAGTACATAAAATATTCAATATTGAATAAATAATATAGTCATCACTCTACTTCACATACATAATATTAGAAATGGTTCCTCACTAACTGAAACGTTGTAATGGTGAATGTTATTGAGAAACGTAACGACTCGATAACCATGCAGATAAATTAACTCGAATTATGGCTTTAAATGTATATTAGCTGTAAGTTCAAATTTAAGTTTTGTATTGTTTAAAATAGTTATCGGAATACTAGCTCCTTAGAACTTTATAAGAATATCAGAAAATATTTGCGACAATTTTTTTCTTTTAATAACTTCAGCCCTTAACTTGTATGTCCTTTAGAAGGAAAATGATATCCGTTAATAGGTGATGTCCGTTTTAGTTCAAATTAACACTTATCACAAAAACCCTATTTTTGAGTTTACACTCTTAATTCCATAATTATCTTTTAAATTAATTTATAATGATAATAGGTATACGTCACAAAAGACATAAACATGAAGTTTTAAACTTTGACTAACCAGTGACTTGTACTGAAAAGTGCGATAACTTTGCTATTATGATTTGGTACCTATAATGTTCAGCTCTGCATCCTTATATTGTGACTTTATATCCGCTTACGTTAGTTCTGTTATATTTTTAAAAATTAAATAATTTGCTGAGCTTTAGCGAAACTCATCACTCGTGAGGCTTGAAATATTTTAATTTTGTCTGTTTGTCACTTCGCACGATATTCCGAAAACGAACTGACTTTAGTTTTCAACATTTGCATGTAGGTTATTTTATATTTGAAGGAACACTGTGTTTTATATTAGTACATGTTAACCGATTGGAATTGGATGAGCTTCAGCTAGTATTTTTTCAAAGTTCTTAAAGGTAACCAAAATGGAAATGAGAAAATATTGAACAAAAATTAACAAACTCAGTTTTATTATGTGTAAGGTTTTACAAGTAACATTTTTATTTGCAGATTAAAAATAAAATAAAATATATTGAAGCCAATTTTAAACGTTTGTGACAATATTTAACTTTATCGCACTCTTGCCTATCGCTTGCTTACCAGAAAAACTGGTATAAAATTTTGAAAGGAATTTCCACATAGAGAAGAATGAGTTATATATGATGGTGCATGTCCAATCTCGTAATAAGTCTGAGCGTCATAAAACTGCCTCGTTATTATTTTCAGTTTTAAATAAAACATATTTTCGCAAGTCTATTACTCGTTACTGGTTAGCATAAGTTTTATCTAACGTTCTTGTAACTAATCTTTTAATACTTGCCAATAATACACTTTTCTGCCTGACTAATAATAATAGTAATAATAATAATAAATTATTCCACCAATAAATTTACAAAGTATAATTCACAATAACTTTTTCAGAATTTACTGGCCACTATTACCAGTAGTGTAGCCAGTGATATAATTTAATAATAATATTAATACACTTAACGTAGAGTCCAGCAACTTAAATAGTTATTTTAAAATGAGCCTCCAATTTGTAGTGTTTCCTTTTTATTTTATTTATTTTTTAATACTACTGACGTGAACCAGAGCTGATAGGTTTCTATGAATATCCAAATATTGTTGAATAACGCCGGCCAACAGTGGATTTTAATTTTCATTGGTTGTCCAACCTGTTCAGAGAGCAAAGTTCAGTTTTGCTCTCCAACAGAGGTTTGTCCAAATTGTGCCTGACTCAGTCATGCATTAGCCGGCGTCATCCTGGATACTCAGTGACATTAATTCATCAGAAATAAATACTAAGCTATCCATTTTACAATTTACTATCCTATCCACATTGTGTTTACCTATATTTTGTTGAAACTGTCACAAGTTAACAATGAGGAGATATTGTTTAAAGCGAAACTAACGACGATCTTCAGAATCTGTCTTATTTCTTTGACTTCTGAGCTGAACGCTCTAATGACTAACTATCCAGAACTTGACTTCACTAACCTTAGTATACATATCAGTGATCTTCTAAATAAAATTGAATAAACAAAAACTCCTCATATAAATGCTGCCTAAGTAATCTCACTCATTCAAGTAATGAACTTCAGTTACTTTCAACGAAGCTTGACTTAGAAAAAGGAACAAAGAAGGAACGAAATGAACAACTCTTTTAAAATCCTGGACGAATCGAACGTTTGAGATTGTCGACCTTAAAAAAAGTCCAATCGTTGCTTGACGAACTACGGTAGCGAGAGCTCCACATCTCAACGCTCATCGCCGAGAACAACACATTATTCTGACGATGTTCGCAGTATTAAAGCCAAGCTTTTGTTTGTCGTCTGAGTCCCAATGAAAAAAACGATTTAACTATTAAAAAATCTCAGTTATAAGCTATATTTATTAACTGCTGAACTCAGTGTAAATAGTATTAGTGACAAAAAATGTAGTTCTTACAAATGGGTTGAGGAGCATATTATTTCGGATTATTTTTCAGCTATTGCTAATAGTGTGAAGAATAGAGATGAAATTTTTATTGTTTAACCCAGCTGTTTCTCATTTGTTAAAAGTTGGTACACCTGAGGCGATTAATGACACTTTGTCCAACTCCACTTTCAATAATGCCAATTATGTATTTCTTTGTGTAAATAACAGTGTTGATAAGCAGAGAGCTGACTCTGGAACACCACTGGTCCCCTTTTATTTATTGATCGAGGTGTATGTAAGGCTTACCACATTGACTCTGTTTTTAGGTGTTAATTTGAGCTCAGCAGTAAACATTTTAAGAAAATTTAAATGTACCTCAATCTAGTCTAGTAGAGATCAAATGTCAACAGCAGGCGAATGATTTTGAATGTGGTCTCAATGTAACTGTCAATGCAAAATTCATTGTTAATTACTCACTGTTAATTCTCCCAGACGTAAGGAAGAATTCACTGAATGGTTCTATTGTAATGTTGTAACTTTACCTGACGTCCATCATCACCTGCCCTCAAGCACTCTGTCATACCTTCGAGCACTCCTTCTCACAACCAGTCGCAATCATCCCCCCCTCAGTTAGATAACAATACTCATACTACTAGCTGTAAAGTTGACACTGTAAAACTTGTTAGATGTAAAGGTGACAAGTGGAAACTTGTAAAATCAAATTCAAAGCGTAAACGATCTAAACAAACAAAAACTTCCTCGGCAAGAAGTGTCAATCGAGTGCGGGAATAAATATGCTGTCCTGAGTGATATTGATGTTGACGACTTTACAGAGTTAAACACGACCCCTGGTGTATGCGGGACTTCTAAGCCAGCTAAGGAGCTCTCAGTGATATCTCACTCCTCTGTCTCTGTAAACAGATCGAAATCAGCCAAAAGAGAAAAAAACATACATGCCAATATAAGTAATGTTAGCGATAGCCCCTTGATTGTTAATGATATTTCATGTAATGAAAACCTAAGTTGTAATGAGTTACCTTTAAAATCATGTTTGATTATTGGTGATTCGTTATTGAGATACTCTGGCAAGCAGTGTTCCGACTCAGGTGCTACAATTGATTTGAATCCTGGAGCCAGAATACGTACAATAAAGCAAAAACTTATGTCTTATCTAAATGAAAAGCCTAAGGTTATTTATTTAAATGTTGGCACTAATGATGTAAAACCTTGTGCTATAATGGTGGATCTGGTTATAACGGGGGGTGTTGCAAACGTTTAATTCTAGATTCTATGGCAGATCTTTTGTATACTGTTAAAACTAAGTTCCCTACTTTCTAAGGTATTTTTTAAATTGTATTCCAATAAGGCGTGATTTGAAGTATTGGTACTCTGTGTATGTTGAATGAGCAGATAGATTTGATGTGTTTATCAACTTTGGAGTACAGTATGTTGATTTAAAACTTTTGCTTAAGACTGGCGTCAACCTTAACAAGGGATAGTAGATATCTGAATAATGAGGGTAATGTTCTACCTGGGTTTCATAATGCACCAGATTCTTTCTAAGATAAGTGCTCATAAGGACGAAACACAATCCTTTGAACCAGGTACACCTGAACCTGATACTCCTACTGCTCCTGAAACTAAACCTTATACACCTGAACCCGAACCAGAATCCTCCTGCTCTCTCACGTCGGGAAACGATTCAACAAACCTCATCCCAATCCCCCATCTTAGCACAACGTGACTTTTCCCCCGTTGCTTCTGCCTTGGACTTCAATCCAGGTGATGTACGCAACGGCTTTCATAATACTTCCCTGAAGGTCCTTCATCAGAATATACGGGGTTTTAAATTATAATTATGAAACTCTCCAGATTTTCATTCAGGAAGAAAATCCAATGGTGGTGTGTATTAGTTGAGCAATCACGTAACCAATTCGGCATTTTGCAATTGGGATGGTTATTGTGATGGCAAGTTCGTTCTGTAGATCCGGAATGGAAAAGTGTGGAGTTGCTCTCTTCATTAAACCAAATGCTTTCCTTTTCCCTTATTGATGTCTCTAACTACTGCGTTGAAGGTTTCTGTGAATTGGTGGCCATTTCTGTTGAGCAAGACAGTGGAAAAACTTTATATTGTTGGGGTATATAGACCCCCCCCCTTAATTGCAAGGATGTCTTCTACAAAAAATATTTATGATTGTCTTTTCACAGGTTATGAAAGGGAGTGCAAATACAATTGTCCCTGGGCGATTTTCAATATTGATTTAGCGGGTTCTTCCAACGACTCCAAAACTATACTAAACGATATGCTGTCCTTTGGTCTTCCGCCAAACCATTCGTTCGTATACACGAGAGTTTAAGAAGTCTAGAACCCTGATTGATCATATATACACAGATATACCTGAACCCTGTTTTTCGAGCTCTGTTATAGTGTCAATACTTAAGTGACCATCATTGCACAGGCTGCAATTGTTGGTTCTCAATCATCTTCAAAGTCATCCCCAGCTCTTTTCCGCTACAACCGTGTTTTCTCAGAGAAAAACATTAGTCCTCTTCAAATATTAACTTGAATAAGGAAAACTGGGCTGATTTGTATTCAAAGTTTGAGCTGTTTCTTGAGTCACATTGACTATTATTACAACGTTTTGTTTGCCCTTGTCAGGAGAAAGGTCCCTTCAGAGAGTAGGGACAAGTGTAGGATTAAGCTAGATGGTGAGGCGATAAGGGTTAGGGAACAGTTAAGATCCTCTTACTAGGAATCGAAAGATTTGCCTTCTGTCCACCCCCCTTAGGCAAAGATATCTTGGCCTCAAGAAGTTGTAATCGTAAGCTTATTCTGAAACTCAAGTCTGATAGTGTGGCTAAGCGGCTCAGAACGTTATCTAATAAAACCAAAACACTTTGGGGGATCGTTAATCAGAGTCGAGGTTCACATGACTTTAAAAAGTACCAAAAACCAGAAATCAGGAATAATTTAGGAGAGGTTGTTAATGATTCCTCAGAAGTGTGTAATATTTTCAATGAATTATTTTCTTAATGTGGGTGATAAGTCCAACAAGGTTCCGCCTAATAATTAGCTCTTCTGCCTTGAGCACATGTCCTCTGAATTCGTTTTTCGTGTCGCCTACTAATCCTATGGAGATTGCTGAGTCAGTTCGCAGCCTAAAATCAAAGAATTCCGCTGGTTCAGATGGAATATCATCTGCTTTGGTTGAAAAACGTAGTCTTAGAGCTGGCAAGAGCCACTCAGTGAATTTGATTAATCATTCATTTTCAATGGGTATATTTCCTGACTGTTTGAAACTCGCTAAGGTCACCCCTTTGCACAAGAAAGGCTGCAATCTGGACTGTTCAAATTACAGGCCGATTTCTGTAGTTTCAACCTTCTCTAAAGTTATAGAGAAAATAGTATTAAAAAGTTTTCCTACAGCACAACAAGCTGATGTTTCAACATCAATATGGGTTCACCCAAGGGAAAAGTACTTTTGACGCAATGTTCTGTGTGCAGAACATTGTTGATACTATTGACCGGGGTAACCGGTCTAGTGGCTTATTTTTTGATTTAACTAAAGCCTTTGATTTAGTTGATCACGTTCTTCTTCTAAATAAATTGTCTATCATGGTGATTAGAGGTGTCGCACTTCAGTCGTTTCAATCATATCTGGTCAAAAGGGCACAGTTTGTTAAGGTTTAGTTTTTATTGATGCGTCAAATAACATCTGCAATAAGTTCTTCCACGAAAGGAACTATCAGCAAGGGCGTGCCCAAAGGTTCAATTTTGGGCCCTGTCCTTTTTTTAATCTTTATCAACGATCTTTGTAAGGGCTTAACTATGCCAAACTTGTGCCTATATGCAGATGACACGTCACTAACGTTTTCTAATTCCTCCAGAGATCACCTGGAACTCGACACAATTCTTAGAAGGGAATGCACTTGTTAATTGGCTTGAAGCAAAACAGTCTTTAAGTAAATGTCTCAAAAACTACACTCATTGAATTTTCAATTTAACAGCCATTCAAGCAAAAGTTTGCTCAGTATTTATTTGGGTGATGAAGCTGTTTTCTCAGAATGCTCCGTAAAATTTCTTGGCCTTAATTATTGACTGCAATTTGTCTTTCCCATCTCCATATAGAACATGTTTGTAGGAAGCTGATTCAGGGTATTTTTGTGCTCAGAAATCTGGCTCGTTTCGCATTAACTGAAATTCTTACTGCTTACTTATTATGGCATCATCTATCCATTCGTATCTTACGGGTTTTCCATTTGGGGTTCTGAAAGCACCAAAACTAAGTCCGTGTTTAGGCTTCAAAAGAAAGCTTTAAGAATGATTTGTGCATGTCCCATCCAGAACCTCATGTGCTAACCTTTTATTCCTTCAACAAACTTTTACCTTTTCCTTCCATTTATATTCTGGAAACCTTATCATTTCTTCATAAAAACTTTCACCTTTTTAATAGATTTTTTCCGACTCACATGTATGGAACAAGAAGTAAACCCAGATGCATTATGAATATCCCGCCACACTCCACCTCATTTTTTGAAAATCATTTAAAATATTCAGCAGTAAATTCTTTTTAACAGTCTTCCATTAAGCTTAAAGATTAGTCCAAGATTACACAGTTTTTTAGAAAAAAATTGAAATGGTTGTTGATCGAGAAGGCTTACTGTTCTGTTAAGGACTTTTTAGCTGATAAGATAGTGTAAACTTGAAAAAGTAAAATTATTTTATTGAGAGACATTATTATATTTTGTTTATGATTTGTTGACTTGGCATATACATTGTTAACTCTGCTACATGCTGAATAAAGAATTTGAATTTGAATTTGGCTGTGTTGTGAAAATTTAATAATTGTGATTGTGTGGTAATTAATACAAGTGATACAAGTATTGTGTTGTGTGTAACTAACCTCTATGTGGGTAAGCTAATCCAATTCTAACTTTTCCCTTCCTTCTTGTTACTGAGTGCACTAACTTATTTTAACTGTATACTGAACATATACAATATATTTATATATATATATATATATATATATATATATATATATATATATATATATAATATAATATATATATATATATATATATTGATGGTATATCATTATATTAATAACTTAACACTGAACAACAGCAATTAAACTACAAGTAACACATCCATAATAATAATAATAATAATAAAATCTTAACAATAACAATAACATTTTTAGCAATAACAATAACATTTTAACAATAAACGTACCAAATCAACAATATATTACTCAACACATGTAACAAATATATATATATATATATGTCGGTATTCAATATATTAATAACTCAACACAGAATAACAACAATTAAAACTAATAGTAACACACGCCAATAGCAATAATAAAAATCTTAACGATAACTATAACATTTAAACAATAACCGTACCAAACCTACAATATATTCATTTAACACATGTAACAAATAAATAATTAAATAAAAAATATAGAAATATAATAATATGTAAATATAAAAATTCAAATTTCATGTTAAACTAACTGAACTAACATATTTTTTATCTGAGGACATAATTTAAAAACTTAACATCTTCCTGCGATAAAAAACCAATTGAACAATTTAGCACAATTTGTTTTAAAATAATTACAAGTCCTATAAGAAATTGGTATTTGATTAAAATATTTAGAAGCAAGGTATTGGAAGGAATGCCTAAACTTTTCTTTGTTCACTTTTAGGAATTCTTATTGTACCATGTTTGTACATTACGGGGTAGAGTAAAATATATTTTGGTTCCCATTATTCCCGCTTCTAATAAAGAAGGTTCTTAACACCTTGTATACAAACAGATGTTGAATCGGTAATATTTTTATATCAACTTAAAGTGGAAATGAACTGTCAGTTTTTCGTTTAATTAAAATTATTCTGAGGAAGTAGTTTTGCGTAACTCTTAATTTTTTAATTAGATATTTAAACGTCCCACCCCAACAATTTATTCCATACTGCATCCGTGAATGGATTAGTGCATAATATAATGTTCTTAATAGTTCTTTATCACAACAGTTTTTTAAAAAAAATATAACTTTCTTATCGACATGCGTAATTTCTTATGAAGGTCGCTTATATGGTTTTCCCATGTTAACCTACTATCAAAGATTATACCTAAATATTTAATGTTATTGACCTTTTCTATATGTTGACAGATTGCAATAAATATAACTACAATTATAATCATGAAATTTTAAAGTGAACGGAATGTTGTAATCTGAAAGGCTAAAATTAATATACTTTGTTTTTGTCAACATTAACTATCATTCTGGTAGCTTCACACCGATTTTTTAGTTTTGCGATATCATGAGCCATTATATCCCCCAAGCAATTTACATTAGAATGAGAGTAAAATAAAGCCAAATCATCAGCAAATGCAAATACTTTTCCTTTAAAATTGTTTGTAATAAATCATGTATAAAAATTAAAAATAAAGTTGGCAGAGATAACGGAACCCTGGGGCACTCCTGTCATAATTATTAAGGGAGTACTAAGAGTGGTTACCTATTCTCACTTGTTTGCTTTCTCCTAGTTAAGTAGCTATTGAACCAGTTTAAGGCGGAACCCCTGATACCGGCTGACTCAAGTTTATTTAGGAGCTCAGAAAGCTTCCCTTAACTAGAATTCTCAGCTTCTGGAACAAACTGATCACTGGAGCTCTTGCATCGCCACAAGCATCTAATATTACATTTGGCCAATAGGATATACATTATACAAGCCTCTGGAACCATATTATTTATGAAGGACTCTAAGATTTAAAAGGACCAGCTTATTGGTCAAGCTATGATGTTAAAACTCGTAGGCTCAGAAAGCACTTACTTATGAAAGCCACGATTTTGGGGAAATTTAAGACTGATATAAAGTTGTCCCACTATATATACTCTATTATCTCCCCATACTCTATATAACCATATTATCTGAAGCTATGACCTCTATTACCTCTTAACCTCTAGGATCCCGTGGCTTTATAAAAGCTCTCAACCATTTTCAGATATCACACCTTGACTGGTGCAGAAAGCTCTTCATCTGTTAAAACAGGTAAAACATAACTCAACATTAATGGTTATTACAATTATAGATTTCCATGGAAACGACAGAGAAACATACGAGGTATTTAAATTTTGTTAGAATGGTAATTTTGTATGTGTTTCTTCAAATGTAGTTTAAACTCTCAGTGAGCCGTGAGAACCACCGCCAGGAACAGGATGCGATGTCGAGAAGGAGGACCAGGACTAGGACCTACTTGGATAAGTTTCTTTATTATTAATTAATAACTCGTTCCGCTTTTTCTATCTCCTGCTACTCTAAAGCAGTATACATCCTAGTGGTTGGTGTCGTAGTTTGCGGTATAAATCACAGCACCAACCACTGCATTAAAATTTAAACAGGCTTTTTATATTTGCTGAATGCTGAATTTGGACTCCATACTTATTTTGTAAAGATTATTATACTTTAAAATTAAATTTATTTGTATTATGAGGTAGATGTTGACAAACTTGTATTTTGGGCTGAGACCTTCAGAAAAATTTTGTTTATGGTGAAGGTAATAAGACGGGTTTCTAAATAGTTATAAAAAAGAGTTTAAATAAATACTTGTTACTTATGCCTAACAAGCCATATTTTTTAAAAATTTTCACAATATAAATGTTGACAATTAATTTAAATTAAATTGTTAAAGTTCGATGTAAAACACACTTTAGCAAAGAGCCTTATTCTACAGGCCTCACTTCTGTTAAATCAATATTGAAATTTACACCAGAGATCTTTTTATTGCACAACAATTGAAGAGGTAGAGTATTCATGCATAATATGACTCACTGGACTCCATTAAAGGTTTAATAATAAACCTTGTCGCTTTGAATAATTTTAAATTTCCGTTTCTCGACTATAAAATGTGCTATCGTGAGAAATAATAAAACAGCTGTACTTTCACATTTAAAGGACACCTGCTGAAGAAATAGTTATCAGACATAGTCTGCCATCCTGGATAGCTAATTAATTACTGTCTCAGCTTATCAACTGTAGAGCCCGAGTTTCAAGTACAGGTACGGGAACGCTGTTTTCGCACTCTACACAGTCTTCTTAAACTAGCCTCCACTATAACGGAAGAGATTACTTTTTTTGAAATTTAACTCAAACATTTTTCATAGTTTCACAATATATGTGTTTATTTTTAAGCCAACCAATGAGGTTTCTAAATATCTGAGTTTAAAGATTCACTAATACCGTAAACTAGTTTATTTAAGACGCAGAATGTTTGTTAAAATATTAGAGCTATTAACACATTGCAGTACTGTACAGGATCCCAGACATAATTAATACAGCTTATTATATAGAAACTGTAATAACTGTATTGATCAAAACTTTAGTATATTTCCATCTTACGGAATGACATTCCATGTTAAACAGGCTGAAGGTGTGAGCAGTTCTCAGTATGTTATTATAATACAAGATAAACTTCTAGAGACTAAGTTTAGTCAAAGTTACATTTTTCTAACTGGTGTTTAAATTAAAAATTATTTACTTTTTATATGGTCCTGGTACTGTACATGTTATATTGATATTTTTGTAAATATTTGGCATGCATAATTGCCGCTGGATTATTACCCATAAAAACATCCAGCTGTTCTAAAATGTTTTTATTCCCTAAATCCTACAGCATTTATAAATGTTTGAATATTTTTATTACTTCCTACTTCCCGTTAATTAAAGTACCGTCATTTTAAGTTTTGGACACTGTAATATAGATATTTATATAATGCAAGGGCTTTCTAAAGCTAACCGGTTTCTCTTTCCCTTAAATATCCCGTATTTGTAATTAACTAGAAAAATGTGTTACCGACCGGTTACCCGAATTACTATAAGCAGGACAAAATAAATTAATGATATAATTTAATAAAACTATCTCTTAAGCATTTTATAAGCAATAAATAAATGTTTTACGATCATCTAGTGTAGTTTAAAACGGTTTATGTAATGAGTATAATATAAAGTGATAATGGGACAAATATTGCTGATGCAATTCTTAGGATTGGAGTAGAGGTGTTAAATCCTCCCTATTATAGTAAAAGTCTCTCACTTAGTTCTAAACATCAAGCAAGGGGGTCAACGCCCTTTTGTATTCGTGTAGCTAAGGCTCCTTTAGGAGAACCGTTACTAGAGTGCAAAACAAGGTTTGCTAATGAGGGAGTTTTTTGGAGATTTTATTATCTGTGAGCCCTTAAACAAGGACAAAAATTATCTTCGGAATAATAAGGTATCTCCAACGTACCCAAAAGTTCTTGTTCGATGCATAACTGCACTTTTTTTTGAGTGTGTGTGTTTTGGACATACTAGAGGATGATTTAATGAGTGAGTACGTATTTAGGAATTTTGGAATAATACATAGGACACTTTTGAAGTTCCTTTTAAATGAAAATTACATAAAGGACAATAAATATTTTAAAGAATATTACGTAAAAATTTTTAAAAATAAAAACGCATACCTAAATGGTGGTAATGCCGAATTTTTAAAAGCTAGAAATTACAAGATAACTCGTCTACTAAAACATTACTTTTGAGTTGTGGCGAATGGATAAAAAATTACCTTCATTTATAGGATACATCCATTGCGCTTTTAAAAAAGAGCGTAAACTAGGACATTTAGATCGTATTACTGCATACCGTCGTTGAACAATAATATAGTCAAGTATAATTTCGTTAAAGTCACTTTAGAATGAACTGTCAACCTCTCACAATCGTCGAAGCAGTGATACGTAATCTTCATACTAGGTAAGTTTATGTAACAAACCAATTACTTTTATATATAAAATTACCAATTTTTAACTATGTATTACGGCGTTCCTATTGAATATTACATCTATCTGTTACGCTAAGTAGGATGTTTCATCTCTAAAAATGAAATAATTCATAAAAAAAAAAACTATTTAAATTTTTCTCAACAAGGCATTTTGAAATCAGAAAGAAACTTGGCATATTGATGTAAACAACATTAGGGATAACGCAACACTTTTGAACTCTAGTTTTTTTTTTGTAAAGAAAAGCAATGTATGCTGTTTCAAAATATCAAGCGTTGAAATGTTTTACCAGCTAAATTAGGGATTGCTGAACTTTTTTTATCCACGATGTTCGATAATGTTTAATATTTTATTTACTTCGACTTACACCCTTAATTAAGTAACCTCATTTTTAAGTTTTGGACATTGTATAGCAATATTTAGATGCTAGGGCTTTAAGCTAACTCTGACATCTCTTTCCCTTAAAATCCCATTTGTAATAAACTAGAAATTGTGTACACCGGTACCGATTTACCTATAACAGACAATATAAATTAGGATAATATTTAATTAAACTATCTTAAGCATTTTATAGCAATACTAAAATGTGTAACGATCGACAACAATGTAAATTTTGACATTTTCAAGTACAGTTGACCTGATTGAAATAACTGTTTAATGATCAACTACTCTATACTTTTTTGAAATAACGTTTCTCCTTAAGCCTCTTATGTGCAGTTGTTATCATGAAGATGAAGATAATATACACCAGATCTTTTCACGATGGACAACGATTGGTTCATAATTCATTT